>NW_015090799.1:2389007-2463223 GCF_001431845.1 Calidris pugnax | reverse complement strand
ATTCTGATGGTTCAGATACTGAGGGAAACCAAAGATGAAAAATTAAGTAATTAAAATATAGAATTGATTGGTTGATTTAAATGCTGTCCTATAAGTAGGATTTTTATATCCTTTCAAGGGTAAATTAATATTCCTCTGTGAAATTAATGTAATTATATAAATTCTCAGATCATCTGAGAATATTGTTCAATCCATCCAGGACAGCTGCCTTTCACTTCTCAATTTCAGCTGTGACATGGTAGCCTTATAAAATTAGAGGCACTAAGGAACAGTCTGAAAAACAGAACGAGTCACTTAACCCCAAAATGATAAAATAATTTCAGTGGTTTATTTAACAATTTTCTGAAATCAGTCTGAATACTTCCATTGACTGAAGTGGCCTTTAAAAGTTATTGGAAAGTACTAGAATGCAAATACATCAATATTAAATACTAGGATTATCTATACAGAAATGCAAAATTATTCCTTGATGCTGTGGTTTCTGTGTAAATAACATGATTACTGGACAAAAATTAGAGAAATATATTTGTTTGGATCCAACTCTCTCTTCTGTCATTAATTTTCAGGTGACATGCAGGAAATTACTTTTATTTTTCCAACTGCAAAATGGTACTACTCGTACTACTGAGGCATGTCTGTGAAGCATTTCAAAGCCTGGGGAGAAGAAATGCTACAAAATCTATAGCTAGATAGGTTAAGGTTGAATGTTTATTATTTTTGAATGTTTCAGGCAAATAAATCCTTTGAGAAGACAGAAAACAGCACCAAAACAGAATATTGCTCCATATATATGCTTCTCTTTACAAGTATCAGGTACCATATTGGTGAGAATTCTACAACTAAAGCTCCGCCTACATCACCAGCAAAGTGCACATTGATGATGAGTGATTTACAACATATTTTCTAGGGAGAAATAAAATGGTGCATGACTCATGCTGCCACAACATATCACTTCCTAAACATAGGAAACAAGAGTTTCTCAATAAAACCATCAAGATGATTTTTTTCTTCACAAATGCTGGGAAAATTAGAGAACAATAAAAGCCTTCAGATACCATGTCATTTTTGAAGAAGTGGAAAAGGTCCACTGACATTTCTTTTCTGCCTTCCACTTATGACCCAATCAAACTGAATTCTGTGCAATTAACACTCTCTTCTTTTTCAATGCACAGATATGGAAGAGCTGGGATGGGAACCTGAGAAAGGAAGTGGTGGGACGGTGGTAAAAAAGAAAGAGAGGGAAGGAAAGCAAGGAGGTCATCTTAAATATAGAAACAAACAAACCACAAGTAAGGAAATCTTTAAGTAAGGTAAAGATACCCAGGGCAAAATTCTGATTTCAAGTATTAAAAAAAAAAGTTCTTGGACTTTCATTTGAAAATGAGATCAATAATTTTTATTGAGGAGCTTACTAAATTAATTAATCCCAGGACTTTGAAAGTTTATCGTGATGTCCAGGGAAATACAATCAGTAGGGAATAAACCAGTACTCAATGCATTAAAGGGGGGGGAAAAAAAAAAAAAAAAAAAAAAAAGAAGAGAAGAGCAACTTGTAGCTTGATAGTGAAATAAATAAAAGATAATGAAGTTGTCCGAGGCTGTGAGTTACCTAGCTGTTGAAAGACTAATCGCTTTTTGCATTTAAATTTTATTTTATTTCATTTCTGTGCTATTAATGTAATCCTTAGCTGAGCTTGTAATGTAGGTCCAATATTTGATCTAAAGATTTTGGAACTAATAGAAAAGAAATGTTCACTTTCACTTGTGCAGATGTATTTTATGAACTTTGCAGTGAGATTTAAATTTGTGAGAAAGTAATTTCTGAGGGGACGTGATATGTTATAAGCTATGTATTTCTTGCTATAGGACTGAAAGGATCTCACAAATACATTCCTAGGTCATCATTCTACTTTACAGACTTTGAGACAGGCTCAATGTACCTTAATCATATCTAAAAGATATTTGTTATACTTCTCTTTTAAGATCTCTGCAAGGTGTGGGTTACAGTGTTTGGATATCATATCTAAAAGATATTTGTTATACTTCTAAGATCTCTGCAAGGTGTGGGTTACAGGTTTTAACATAAGCATAACGGCATATAACAGAAATGCTTTCTTCAAATCTTGTCTAAATATCACTTTTTATAAATTAAGTCCACTTCTACTTGTTAACTCTAGTTTGAAAACAGTTAATTGTTTTCTCTCTGTAACCAAGCTTTTAACATACATTCAAGAAACAGAGCAGGACAGCAGGATTTGAAGCATAGAACAGCTTCCCTAGAAGAAGAAAATAAGTTACGTAGAAATAAAGAGTCAGGAAATTAAAGAAGCCCTCAGAGTTATTAATGATTTGGTGAAAGTCCTCTGACACTCAGGAATGCTCTCTCTGGAGATCAGAGGACAACCTGGTCTGCCCTGATGCAGCACAGCCAGATGTCTTTCTCATTCTCACAGGCTGGAGGCAGTTACTGTCTGGAAGTCAAGCCTGCTCTAAAACAAATCCATTTTGTGGCCTAAGGAAGAATAAATGTCTTTATTTAATGTCAGGAATAATCTCTTTTAATTTATAATTGAGATATTTTCAGTCGATCCTTCAAGAAATTTGGATGACTGGTTCTGAGAAACGTTAACAAACATTTTTGATATGTGCAGTCATTGAAGTGGCAATCACATGTTAGTTGCATCTGCGAATATCCCCTCAGTTCCAAATGGTTTCTAAAGGATCAATTGAAACCTCATTCTTCTCAAACCTATTAAAAGAAAAAGTTACATCGAAATTAGTTTTAACATTCCTAGAATTAAAAGTAAGCAAGGTCTGTCCACAATGATCAGATATTCATGGAGAAGTTACATCACCTTGAAATGTATGGAACATCTTATCTGCAGAAAGGCTGCCAAGAAAAGATTATATTACATGTGAAAAGATAAATAGCTATTTAGGAAATTCTGAAACAGTCACGTTTTGTAGATTTTCTCTACAGAGGAATCAACAGGTTCCTCTGAAAATCACAGTAACTTCTGTAACTGCACCTGTTACATGATTGAACCAGGAAAAAAAATAAAATTCTCAGAACATAAAGTCTGCTAAGGTTGTTTTTATATAAAGACAGAATCACCATCTGTATGATATACCATTTTACCACATTGCATGTTTTTCTGATTTTGTTTAAACCAATGACTTACCCACAACTCTTGTAGTAAACCTAATCTTCCTTCTTTCTCTACAGAGCTAATTAGGTGACAATTTCACCGCACCTTAAAAGTACCTTCGTTAGTCAGTTAGTGGTTGATTTATCATTTACTTTTCTCACTGATGGTTCCAGAAGCATTCTGCATTGCAGTGTAGCTGAATTTAGTTATATCAGACTCTATCAGCACAGGCTTTAAGGGAGTCAGTATCTGGTGGTTACTAACAGCAAACTATGTACAAGTTTAAATTGTGAAGATTTAAGGCTTTCAAATGTTAAAATAGTAAAGCAGAAGAGTATAATTAAATACATATTCTGATGCTGATATATTTATGATTCAGTTCTCTTTTATTGCCTTTTGATGTGTCTCTTCTACTACTGATGCTGATATATTTATGATTCAGTTCTCGCTTATTGCCTTTTGATATGTCTTTCACTCTTCTACTGATCCATGGTTATGTGTATTGTTGAGCAACAAACCTCTAAGGCAGTTGCATCTCAAGAAGATCAAGTTTTGAAAAAAAAGATTGCAGTATCGTGATTCTTAACTACACTAAATGCAGAAGGGAAAAATCCTTTTATGAGATACAACATTTATTATCTGTACAAATTATGCTTAGATAATTCCGGGCAGCCTTATTATTTACATGAAAACATTACTTTTTGTTTCAGTTCTGCGGGGTTTTTTTGTTTGGTTGGTTGGTTGGTGTTTTTTTTTTCTGAAACATGAACTCATCAACATGAAAAACTGAATGTTTATGGCTATTTTCACAAGAACCCAGTAAAGTTCCAGTAGGTGCTCAAACCTGGTGTACAAGAACCCAGTAAAGTTCCAGTAGGTGCTTAAATCTGGTGTTATACCTGTCCAACCTATAGAGATCATTTAGGTAGGTTTCTCAGAGCAAGCTATGGTGGCAGACCAACCTTTTCAAGGCAGTGTCCGTGCATGTTGTTCTAGCCTTAGAGATTCCTACTATCAAGCTCCAGTTGGGTGTACTCAATGGTTTTGCACTTGGATCTTAATTGAAAATAATTAAATTTGCAGAAGCATTTCAGAGCCATGGCTCAGCAGTGGATGTTTACAACCTTCTTAAGGCTTGATCTTCCTTCCTCAATTACAGATTGTATTCACAGCTTTCTAGCTAATATTTTATTAACTGTTTTGTGCATGGGCTCCAAGAAAAAGACACACTTGTCGCAACGGTTCATGACGGAACATCACATGAATTTTTCATTTGAATGTATGAAGTTTATGTTGGAATATACCAATATTTAGACTTCTGGCATTTTATATTTCACAGTTAAAGCCTTGACATGTCCTGACATAGGCCTGGTTGCTAAGAGGCAAATTTGGTACTACCTTAGCTCCAATCCCACTTATAGGAAGCCAGATGACTTCTCATCACTTCTCCCCCAGATCAGCACTTCTTTATGGTTCTCTCACAACCTAATCCATTCCCTTGTTTTGATAATGATTTCACAGAATCACAGAATCTTCATAGTTGGAAGGGACCTTTGAGATCATCGAGCCCAAGAACTGACTCCTATATGTGTGAAGAACTGACTCCTATATGTGGCTTTTAATCATAGAAAAAATTGGAGTGAGGTAGGAGGAAAAGAAATGGAAAAAGTAGAGGCAGGACATCCATCTTGCTCTCCACAGCCTTCTGCTGTTAACATGTTTCCATAAACTGATTAATCATAAATTATTAATGTCAGCCTCACTGAGACAGAATATATCTTCTTTATTGAAATCTGTCTCCCAGGCATTCTGGCAGTGGTTTTGACTGATAAGCCAATAGTACTGCTATTTGCATAATTGTGCTGGCACCTGGCTGTGTAGCTACCTTACTGAAGTGTTGACACAATGGCATATGATATATTTGTGCCTGGCATAATCTTGATGGCCCACAAATAGTATACTTCTGGATGAGAAGATTGTAAATAAGTCGCAGTTTTAAGTTATGATTTCTTTTTCTTTTCCTGTTAATGCTCAGTGTTGATGATATGCTACCTAGAAGAAATGAAGTTCATTTAGGTGTGCATGAAACCGTTGCAGAATGCGTTATGCTGGGAAAGCAGCTGCAGAGAAGAGTAAATCCAGAAAACCAAACGATTCTGGTTTTATCACATCAGGATGCTACTGCTTCTCACTTTTTTTTTTTTTTTCCAAATGGTTATCTTAGATAAAAGCACTATGGAAGCATAAATAGAAATACTATTTAAATTCTTAGCAACACTGAATCATTATTACTTAACTTCTGTCTGAAGATTGTTACTTCATTTCGACTGTTTTCATACAAATGAAGGTTTTTTTACCATAGCCAAAGCTTTACTGAAGATAATAGAATTATAGAATCATAGAATTGCCCAGGCCGGAAGGGACCTCCAAAGCCCATCTAGTCCCACCTCCCCGCAGTCAGCAGGGACACCCCCAACTAGACCAGGTTGCCCAGGGCTTCGTCGAGCCTCTCCTTGAATATCTCCAGGGATGGGGCCTCAACCGCCTCCCTGGGCAACCTGTTCCAGTGCTCCACTACCCTCACAGTGAAGAATAGATCCTTTCATGTAGACAGGCTGCCTTACATTAGAAAGAGATTCTTAAAAATGAAACAGTAGAGCCAGTCAGAACTAAATAATATTTTTGGTCTGAAAGTGAGATTTTAATGAAAATCTTTAAAAATCTATTAGCTGGTAGAAATTGTGACAGAAAATGCTTGCAAAGGTTAAGAATGGCTCAGAATCAATATACTTTTTGGCATCAAAATATTGACGTTTTAAATCTTTTTTTTCCAGAAAGACCATCACTAGCACTGATACACAGAATGTCCCATCTCTATAGCCCCTGTCTCCAATTCCATTGGAAAGTTTTGAAGATGACCATTAAATTTAGTCAAAACACTCTAATGAAGTAGAGAGAAGTATTATAATATTTGAAGTTCTTCTGCTACTGCTTAAAACCACTTTCAAAAAACACCTATAGGACATCCTAACACTAATTGGAAACAATTAACAGGTGAGACTGCCTGATATGGTTTTGTATTTTTATTTTTTTTTTTGGTCTCCCCCTACCTCTATATTTTATATATTTACTTACTTTCTTTTTATTTTATTATTAATATTTTCATTAAAGTACTTTAGTTCCTTCTAAACTCAGAAATCTCTTTATATCTCTCCCTCCTTTCCCCAGAGGTTTTAAAGCCATGCAAGCATTATGTCTCTTGTCTTTAGTTCCTTCTAAACTCAGAAATCTCTTAATATCTCTCCCTCTTTTCCCCAGAGGTTTTAAAGCAATGCAAGCATTATGTCTCTTGACTTCTTGGAGTGTAGCTAACAAGTTATATTCTTTCTCTTTTTGTGAGTTCCTTTTTAATATACAGGAAGGGTGATTGACATTGGGAATGTGGCAACATTTGGGCTAAAGATTTGTACACGTCAGATACAAATAGGAAGAGAACTAAAGATTTTTGTCATGCCTCCTACCAAAGGTTTCAAGTAAGATTTTTTAATTGTCAGTTTGCCACTGTAAGACTAAGCAGGTAAACTTGTTCTTTGTTGGGAACTTTTTTGTTTTTCTACAGAGACTCCTACCAAAATCTCACTTATATTTGTGATGCAGACCCCTGTCTAACAGCAAGTGCTCTGGTGTTGTCTTACTTCCTGCGAAGCCACAAGAACAGACTTTTTCAGAGTGAAAAACTGTGTATCAATTTGTGGTACTTATAGCTCATTGTGAAAGAGAGAAAGGGTAAAACAGAAAATAACTTGAAACAATGTAACAGTTTAAGAACAACTTCAGTGAAATTCAGGTGCTTAAAATCTCAGGGTTGAATAAATTACATTCCTATATATTAGTGTATGAGAGATTATGGTAATTTTGAATTTTTTGTAGCAATCTTATAGGACAATGCAGATGACTTCTTTGCATGTCCAGAAGTGCTCCTAGTTCAACTGAGATGGATAAGTCAGCACTTAAATCATGCTTAAATGTAACTAAGATTAACAAACCAGGTACTGTCCAGTACTTAAACCTGAAGAACTTCTGTGAAAGATGCATGGTTTGAGCATAGCCAATATATCCTGTCAGTGCTAATCAGGAGAAAGCATGCCAGCTTTGCATGGAGGTCATAGAATCATAGAGTCATGGAATCAGATAATCACAGAGTGGTTCAGGTTGGAAGGGACCTTAAAGATCGAGTACCAACCCCCCTGCCCTGGGCAGGGACACCTCCCACCACACCAGGTTGCTCCAAGCCCCATCCAACCTGGCCTTGAACCCCTCCAGGGATGGGGCAGCCACAGCTTCTCTGGGCAACCTGGGCCAGGTTCTCACCCCCTTCACAGTAAAGAATTTCTTCCTAATATCTAATCAAAATCTAACCCTTTCTCAGTTTAACACCAAGTGTCAAAATTTGCTAAACTTGAATTCCTGATACTCACCCCTCAATTTACTGAAACACTGAGACAAAGCCTATATATTCTATGTGAAGATGTTTTGACGTCATCGTTAAAAGTGGAGGTTAAGGGCTTTTATGAATGTTTTTTAGAGAGAAAGAAATCCCTCTATAACTTTTATTGTTAGCAGAATTTTCAAAGTGACTGCAGAGATAGTATTTTAGGACATTTGGGAATCCAATGGGAAAAGAGATGACTTTTTTTTTGCCATTTCAGATGCAGAGGTAAGATAGCAGGATACTAGGGTCATCAGAGAACAGACCAAAAAATTAAGAGTCGAAAGGTTACACAACATAGAGTTTTAATTTGTTCCACTTTTCACTACTGTTACAACTGCATTTTAAAAATAGATACACATGATTCTCTTTTCTGTACTTGTAGCAGTTTGTCATCAAGAGACTTAGCCAGCAAGTAGGTGGGAATAAGAAACATTCTAAGATATGGAAAAGATTATTGTGGCTAACAACACTACTGCTTAAATGAAATTCTCAGAAAAGTGCACAAAGGTAGTAACAGGTTGTATTTTCTACCTTCTATAGTCGGTCAGTGATGGCTCAAGCTAGAACCTGGAGACGAGAATGCCTGAGTGCTACTCCTCGCTCAGCTGAGGAGCAAATCTTGTCCAAGAAAATCATGAGCACTTCTGGCATGTACTTCATCTTCACTAACTGTGAAAAGTAAGATCTGAATACTGTATAAACAGAAGATGAGTAATGATCAAAAAATTAAAAGTGGGAAAGGCATGTTTCCTTATCAGTCCGTACTCTAAAAGCGTAGAAAAACACTTGGGAAGTGGGCTTCAAAAAAACAAGATAAAAATTTTCTATGAACTTCCTGTTTAAAATTAACACTTTTTTTCTCTTGCTTAAGCAAGGATTTTAATATCAACTCTTTTGACTCTAAGGTCTTCAGCTTGCTTCATGCCTGAAGTGCTCATGCTTGGAGTTATTAATTCGATGTGCTTATTTCAACAGGAAAGTTGATAGAAAATCTCAAATTTTATTTGAAAATGGAAAGGTTATGAGCCAAGCATATATTCCTTAGAAACAGAAGATCATAACTAACTCAATTTCATCTTCAACCATGGTCATCCTACCTACAAAAACAGATGCTGCAGCATGTTTTAAGACACCTTGAAAAATAAAACTCTTGAGTGGGGTAATCTAACAATATTTGCATTTAATGAATTAAATCAGGTATTTATCTTTGTTCCTGTAATATAAGAAAATCACTTGTATCGATAATACTTTTTAAATAGTAAAGGATATTAAAATAGATAAAAATGTGCTCTGCATACTTAGTCTGCAGAACTTTACCACAAAATGGGATTGAGGGTGATGGTTAAAACAGACACCGATAAAGAAGAAAATAAAAACCTAAAGGTAATTGTCAAAAATCTACATTTTTAAAAAGTAAGGAATGTTACCCATTGCCTTTTACCGCTGAATTCCTTGAGCCTTCTCCCAAATCAGATACTGTCTGTGATATATTGTTTTATAGAATCAGAAGAAAACCAGGTTTAAAGTATTTGCTGTTCCCCACTGGATTTGGACTGTGATAAAAGAAATGGTGAATTACTCAGAAAATAAGTAGTGCACCTTATTAAAGGTCATAAGAGTATGAGGGCGGACAGCACTGCAAAGGGGAAAAAAACTTGATCTATAATAAAGTTGCTCAATAGAATAAGCAAAAAATACAACATACTTCTATGCCACCAAAACTTCATGGGAGATTTTGAACTACTTTGATCAAACATGCAATGTTCACTTTAATGACTACAAACCTAATATTTGAGCAATAGCTTTGTCTGTTTCAAACCATGATATCCCCTTAAAAGAATCTCAATGCATACAATTAATCTACTTTTCAGCCTAGCTTTTAAAATATTTTTCAGAAAAAAACAAAACAAAAAATATCCAACTGAGCTGCACAAAAATGTCATGTCAAAAAAGCGGCAGCCTATTCATATCGTAACTAGTTTGAACTTGACTTTTAATGAGTACACTGAGCCACACCACATCATCTAAAGAACCGCTTACAAAATGATCCTCAATGTGCTTATTCCCTTTTATGAAACTATATCCAAAGTCGAAGTGAAAAGAGATTGGTTGCATTTACATATGATAAAATAAGGCATGGATAGCGTGCATGCTGGGTCCTGAATCATATAATGCATAAGAATGAGGTAGAATAATACAAACATTAAAATGCTCTTCATGTCCTCCTTTGTTTGCTCTGAACGGGGTCAACCAGAGATTTAGGCATTAAAATCCCATTATGAGATGAGAATTCATAACTTTAGCTATCATTTTCTTTAAACAAATCAATAAAGAAATGGCTAGGCTTGATGGCTACAGCGAACTTCTTGGAATTATGAATTAACTTCTTCCAACATGCTGCCAGTCCAGGAAGGGCAATGTCAAGGTCAGAATGGCAACAAAATATGGGTGCAGCAGCAGATCTTCTATCACAGCATCAGACTCAACAGGGTATGTATTTGGCTGCTATGCTAGAGAAAAATATAAGACTTTGCACTGATGAATGTATTCCTTTAGACTAAAGATTACCTGCTTCACCATTCTTATGGATCAAAATTCATGGGATAAAATCCCTAATGAAATGCAACACGATGGAAACCAGTTGGGTTGGTCATTTTGTGTATAAGTTTCGTCCTTGGGGCTTCCTGACTGCCTCTTGTTTGGATTTTGCTTTTCTTGTGAGTTCTAACATATTTTCTGGCTGAACTAAAGTGGCAGATGCACTCATCTGAGAAGGAACAGTACTTTTAAAATAAATGCCATATTTAAAACAATGCTTGAGTTAAAAGTTAAAGCCCACTGTGATGTGGCTGTATTTGTAGCAGGATTTTTTCAAGACAAAAAGCATATGCTTTCATGATACCGGTGCATTTTCCTAATATGACACAGATGAGGAAAAGCCTGCAAATAGATCTCAGCAAGATTAAAATTTATGCTGCTTCAAAAACATTTAATTCTTTATATTAGCAATGGCCACCCTCTTTGGTACAGGGAATTGCATTACCCTCCTAGTATCAAGGAGCTGGTGTATTCACACCTTTTCACTATCAAAGAAATAAAATGCTCAACTCAGCCATGCCTGGCACGAGCCACAAGAAACAGATTTGTTGCACAAATACAGATATTATATGCTGGTAGGCTGTGATCATGCAACACAGCTGAGAAAAAGTTAAGGAACTCCATGAGAAGTTGATCCCATTGCTATAATAAACTGCCCAGCCTGAAACCTGTTTCCTAGGTGTTCTTAAATTACCTTAAAAAGGGGGACCTTCAGGATCAGACCTATGCTAGATGAAACAATCCATAGGTTAAATCACCTTTGCTTTTCAGCAAGCACTCAGATATCAAATAGTCATGGGGAAAGGTTTCAGCTGCCTTACCCTCCAGTCATTAAAAGAAAACCAAAAACCAAACACCTCCAGAATGTCCCTCAGTCTCAGAGAAGTTTCTCCCAGTCTTTAGGATCATAAGGAGATGGTAGGACTATGAAACTGTTATTTGGACTCTGAAGCTAAAAAGTTGTGCCCAAAGTTTAAGCTAATTGAGGAAGCAGCCAGAAATAATCTGGGAAGTTGTGTCTGTACTTCTCTTTCGTATTCTGAGCAACTCAGTGTTTATTTGGGGTGGATTTTTCTTTATTCAGTTGCAATACAGAATACAGAACTTTTAAAGTTCTCTGTTACGTTATGGTGTTAATAAAGCGTTTTTTATATTACTCCTCTTGTGCTCTCCTCCTTGCTTTTTTAAACACAGAACCTGCTCTATACTTTGTTGAGGCTCATGCATTTTTGATGCAGTAAACACCAATTCCTACAAAGTTTAGATTCCAGACTTGTCAGGTGTTAATCTCATTTTGAGATATGTTTTTATTCTGCTTCTTTAACACCTACTTGTACTCTAAAACCCCAGAATATGGAGGTGGAAAGAAAAGAGCAAGAAGGGCATGCAGACGTTTACTCTTCAGAAAGTTGCCTTGTGTTAATTTCCATTTTTATTTCAACTCATTCTTTGCTAAGATACTCTTTCCGGATACTTTTAAGTCCATGCTCTACTTAACACTGGCAGGTATGAAAGAAAGAATGACAAGAGATCTATTAATGGTAGTCTGATGACTTTGAAGATGCTTTAGCAAGAAACAGATCTTCACGCATTTTTGGTTTGACACATTAACTATGTAAAGTTATTTACTATGAAAAGAATGGCTTCTCTGTAAACTTTCTTGGTAAAGGAAAAACATTGAATCGTGCACTGCTCCAGTCTGTACATTAGCACGTGAGCTGACACAGGCAGGATGCAGGAAAAACCACAAAACCACGGATGAAACACAAACAGTAAATTTAATCTTTATACGTAACCAACTGGGGGATCTTTGAAGCAGCATCCAAGTGGGAACACAGGCACCGTGGAACCTGGTCCTCGCTAGAGAGAGTCCTTGCTAGTAAGACAGAGACTCCAAACCTGCTGTTCTTACCTGTACACCAGGGATTCATGTAGGTGTAGTTTTCCATGGTGTTTTGATCTTTGACAGCAGGACAGGAATCTCAGTCATGTTCGATAAAGCACCTTCGAATCCTCCACGGACCTAAATGCAGCTGTTCTGCTTGTCAAGCACATAAGACTAAACAATTATAAGTGTGATATATGTGTTTTCCAACATCCCAGGTGCAAGTCACTGAAGTGTATTTACAATTTTCCTCACCAGCCAATGTTCTGTTACTTTCCCACAGTCAAAAATGCTGAACAACTGATTTTTCCAGTTCTAGTAGAATGAACAAAGGGCAGGTGTGTTGGGGCACCCCATCCCAACCTTTTTTAATGTGAAATATAGAGTGCAAATGCTCTAAATAGAAAAATATATATGGAGCAAGTCAGGTATGAAATACTAACTCAACTTTCAGTTAGATTTTCAGTATATCAGTTGAGAAACTGATCTGAGGCTGCTTGAGAGCTACTTGTTTGGGTTTTTTTATTTGTTGTTCTTGGTTTGGATTTCTGTTTTTAATTGGTGATTTTTAGTTGTTTTTTTTTAAATATTATATCACTCATTTCATCTGGTCAATAATAAACCTTGGTGTGAGATGCATACTGATTAGAAAAATAATCAGAATTTAGAGACATTGTGATGAATGCTCTACTGTAGGGATTCTCAGCTTTTCAAATTAAGGATTTATTTTACCATTTGAAAAGAATCCTTGTACTGCTTCTACATTGGCTTTCATTTACAACAACAATCTAGAAATTTAGCTGAACTTTTACTTCCTTTTATTACTATTGTTTCCTCTTTTTCTCATTTTTTGCTTTTCTTCCTTGCATACATACTTTCCCTTTTGCAGATCACTTATCAAAGTCTCGTGGAGCATAGTCTGAGAAACACTGCTCTAGTCAGACTAACTAAAGAGAGGATCTAGCTGATACTTTTACAAAAGAACCACAAGAGTAGTTCTGTAGTCTTCATAAGAACAAGAAGTTCAGAATAAAATTTTAGGAAGAGAGGGAAAGACTCCTAAAAATGTCACTGATTTTGGACTAAAATATTTGAGATTAAAAGTTGATACATAAATAAATTTGAGATGATGATCTTTTAAAGGATAAAAAAGGGGGCTGTTTCTGTCCCAATAAATCTGTGTTTCACCTTCGCCTTACTAAGAAAGTCAATGGAAAACATATATAGGCTAGAGGGACAAAGGATTCTACCAGAAATAAGTGCCTTTTACATCTTGAGCTACATTCTCCTACCAGTTGATGTGAATAAAAGTTACGTGCATCAAAAATGACTAACGGTCCATGCTTCTTCTGAATGATGGACTTTGGATGTCTAAGTGATAATGTATTGATAATTAGTAAAATAGGAAGTATCTGCAACAAACATCTAAAAAATCAATCCCTAATTTTCACAGCAGTTCTAGTATGAAAGTTTTCTTTCCTAAGGTAATACAATACAAACAGAAGAGGATAAACCCAGCTGTCAGCAGATCCAGTATTAGGAGGATTTGCTTTGAACAACTTCCTGGTGGATACTTTAGAAACACATTTGTCCCTGCTGACTGGGTCAGCATGTGTAAAACCATATAAAACTTTACCAACACATTAAGAAACAGATAGCAATAAAGTACCTTTCCTCACATTTCTTTTTTAACTTGAGATCATTTTCCAAAGCATTCTGAATTTGTAAGTTTCTTTGGAGGATCAGAGTGTATTCTTGTAATAATTTTCAGATGCTTCTCTAAAGAAATCTGTTACGTTCTAAATAATTTTACTCTCTCATAACTAATAAATTATTAAATCTTAAAAAATCAGCCTGGACATAATCTGCAGATTGAAAATGAAGAGACAAGACAGAGTGGGGCAATTGCTCCTTCGCTGTTTAATAACATCTCAGTGTACAGGAGTATATAATGCAAAAACAGCTATTTTGGACAATCTCCTGCAAGTGGAAATGCAGACGAGAAAGGGAAATTAATCTCCCAGCTGCAATACACAGGCCTTGAAGTGTCTAGTGAATGTGACTAGGAGTATCATTAGATTGGCAAATGTTTGAGTATTATCTTAATTACTATGGACTTCCAGAGCTGCAATGTAAGGTTTACAAACTAGGTGCAGAAACATAGAGACATATAGAAAGAAGACACCAAGAAAACCTTCGAGCCATAAATACAGTATTTATATTTTTACATTATATGTAAGCTTTTTGTCTTCTGTGTTCAAACAATATGAATTTTTAAGCAAATACCCCTTGCTCAGACAAGGAAATAGCTAGTAACTTTTCATCCCTAAAAGACCTTTTGGAATTTGCAGATGTTCACATTCAAGAAGTGAAAAAAGCTTGTTCACTGCCACTCTTTGAGAGAATATAGTGTCTGGAAGCTGAACAGAAGTTGCAATTCATAGCTTCTTGCACACACTTAAATTTTTCACAAAAAACGTAGTCCAAAAAAACCCAAGAAATGTAAATGCACTTATTTCTAACAGTCCATAATTATAAGTTATCCTCATCCTACAATTTTATGAAAATGGCAAAGTTAAATTTAATTTTTCTTTTGGGATTGTTTTTGGACTGATTTGTTAGCAATTGGATTACAGTTTGGTTTTTTGGGGCACTGCATTGGGGTGGGTATTGTAAATAAAAAGAATCTCTGGTGTGAAAGTAATTTAGAAAAAGCACTTTGCATACCGCATACTTACATATTCTACTGACCAGTATTTTGCATGTCTCTTTTCTAGACATCATACCTTCTTCCTGGTCTGTATAAACCCCAACAATTCATAGGAATATTAGGGTAGATGCACAATTAATAACAGCAGAAGGGTTAATTAAGATTAGAGGATACAGGGAAATTTTAGCACAGGTAGGAGAAATGAAACATTCTCTCCACGTTTTTCACATTTTACTTACTCGTTATCTGTCTAGGTTGGTTGGTAGATCTTGTTTTTCAGGAATTTGATTCTTAAAAGTAGGTTTTTTCTATATATCGTAGACTTAGAGCAACAGGACCATGAATTTAAAAACTCCCACAAAGGTAATCATGATTATTACTGAAATCTTCCCATCCGTGGTTTCAAGGGGAGAAGGATGAGTAACCCTTCCACAGTCAAAGGCATTGGGTTAGAAAAAGTAATTCTAAAAATTCTCCAAATCAACTAAAATAGATGAAGAAAGAGCATGCTGCCCAAGCAGCTAATAACATGTCACGTGCTGTTCTCCTACTGAAGTGGCTGGGTTAAATGCCCAAATGGGACAATTATTGAAACACTGAATTTTATGCAGCGATGATGTGCTCAAAAGAAAAAAGCAGAATTTCTTTTTTCTATTCCTACATTTTAAGAAGGCTGGGGACTCTTGACAAATACTCTGCAATCCTATGTTACAGAGCATCACTGTGTGGAGCACTACAGCAACAGCAGGAATTGAATTCTGATTTACCTTTGATCAACACACGGGCATTTAATGATAAAGGTTAAAGGGACAATTTTATCTGCCTGTGTTTAACATCAAGAAGAGGTAATTGAGTAATCCTCAGTCTGCCCTGAAGAAGGTAGAAAACACATCTCATAAATCAAGATTTCTGACTTTTCTTTAGCATCTCATTTTTTGTGTGTTCCCACATCCCACAGCATTTGTACATTTCCTGTCTCTAGCCTTTTTAGCCAGAAGTTGACCCAAAAAGTGTTAATTCTGTTGTGTATCCTGATAAGTCCCATCTGTAAACATTGCACTTTACCTCTTGAACGTGCTGCTCAGACGTCAGCTAATTAAAATCAATGATCATTTTACCCACAAAGTACTTTCTGTAAGTGTCAAAACATTAGGCCTGGTGTCTTGGCTGAATGCCAAGTGTGCATTTATATGCGATATATCTAACTCTCCTTGAAAGTTGGAATAAGATGTACTCGTATCTCTGGTATTTCCTGCCCTTAAATAGCACCGTTTAAAGCCTGGCAATTTACATGGCAAAGGTAAGGTTGCATTTCAGTAATGAAAGAAGTCATCCCTTTCAGACAGTATTGACTGATATTAAATTTGAAAATTATGTATTTATAACTTTTGAAAGTCAATCAGTTAATGAATAATTTTAAGCACAGGTATCCTTTTTTTTTTAACTTTGTGTCTGTAGATCACCCAGTAGCACAGGTCAAAGAAGAAATTCCTTTTTTAATTTTTTTTTTTTTTAATTTATTTTTTCTTATTTCTTTTTTCTTATTTCTTTTTTCTTAACTCATTTCAGTACAATCATCTGGACAGGTCAGATTATAATAGTGTGACTATGCACACACAGAAAAGAATTGATCAATTAATTAAAAAGATGGGTTAGACAAGTTATTTAGCAGACCAAGGGATTTCTATTTGTGTAAATGATTCTTTTTTAAGTTGTTCACACTCCAGAAATGCTACCTTTGCAAGAAATACAGGCAGTAAGATTACTCAAAATACGTTGAAGTTTTAAACCATTTTTTCATGGAAAAATCAGAACTACATATTAGACTTACAGGTTTAATTAAGATTCAGAATAGGAGGGGAGACTTGAAATGTGAGTGCATATTAGCATTTTAGTTTGGAGAATGAATGTGCTTTTGAAGTGAATCTCCAATCAACTCCACTTGCCATGCTTCAACTCACATTGGAATGCATGAGCTGAATTTCATTCAGGAAAAAAATGAAGTGAAAAATGCCAAATACAAAAGCATAAGTATTGTGTTCCAACTGCTGACAAGCATTGTGTCCTATGTTCTTAGAGCAAAAGGGATACTGTGCTTTGTAATATTTGAGGAATGTGCAGGATGCCGAAGTCATATTGTCCAATAACACCAGAGATAAGAGTATATTGGATTCTAGTAGTTGCAAGATGACTCCAGATACTATTTCAAGGCCTTTCCTCTTACTGCAAACTTATGCATTTCTCTCTCATGCCTGTGGACCATTTTGCTAGTGGGGAAAAATCTTGCAAATCTTAATTTTATTATTTCTGGGATTAAAGTGTCCAGGAGCAATTGTCCTAGCTGGGGTTTGAAGCACTATGAAAATATCTGGGAAGTTTCTACATTCATTCCATGATACTTTGGCATGGACACCTAACAGCTCGCCTCCTTCTTGTAGGTTACGGCACAGTTGTTTGAGCCAAATGTCAGGTGAACAATAGGAAATTACACTTAACCCTGGATGATGACTGCTTTCTGAACACTCTAGATAAATGGCAGAGCTCTGACTGCCTCAAGTTTTTTGCTGGTTTACTCGCTGTCCAGGGGTGGTACAAACATTTCAATGGGATGAGGAGAAAGGGTGAGCTACAAGACCTAAAGGGGGCCTACAGGAGAGATGGAGAGGGGCTCTTTATCAAGGAGTGGAGTGATAGGATGAGGGGGAACGATTTTAAACTGAAAGTGGGGAGATTTTGAGTAGATATTAGGAAAAAAATCTTTGCTGTGAGGGTGGTGAGGCACTGGCCCAGGTTGCCCAGAGAAGCTGTGGCTGCCCCATCCCTGAAAGTGTTCAAAGCCAGGTTGAATCGGGCTTTGAGCAACCTGGTCTAGTGGGAGGTGTCCCTGCCCAGGGCAGGGGGGTTGGTACTCGGTGATCTTTAAGGTCACTTCCAACCTCAACCATTCTATGATTTTGTAATTAAAAGATGACTCAGTGGGAATCTTAGTTCCTTGATCTCTTTATTCAAAATAATGAAAAAATGAAGAAAAAGCAGACCCCCGCTTGGTTGATGGCAGATCCACGGCATGAAAAAAGAGGGGTAACTGAAATTGCCGTAATCTTGGGAAGGTGCTGCAGAAAACAAGACACAGTAAACAGCTGCTATTGAGACAGAGGAAGCTGATTGGCACCATCTGCACTGTCTAAACTAACACAGGGTCACTGGGGACACGAATGAGTTCTTCAGTCTCAGAAAATGCACGTGTTGCAGTGGGACACAAGATTATCCTGCCTGGGTTCCCTGTGTCATATTAAAGAGGTTCTGTGTGCACATTTGGGCACTGAAAGACTGGATTTTACAATTTTACAGATAGAAATGGCCCACTACAGACAGAGAGCTACTGTTTTATGGAATGCAGTGCCTGTACTTAAAGATTAATCCTTGACTTGCCAATGAGGAGTGTTACAGTCAAAGGCAAGCAATTTGGGATTCAAATGTGCTTTCTGCTCAAAACAGACACCCTGCAAAAGAGAAATCTGAAAGAGAAACCAGTAGTTTTGCAGACATCTACCACAGAAATGAAGAGAAACCAGTAGTTTTGCAGACATCTACCATAGAAATGAAGAACTTGAAGAACAAACTGGAAAGGATCCATTCTCTTACCTTAAGGCACGATTAATTATGCCTGTGTCAGTTCTGCTTAATAATTGTCTGAAATCTTCTTCAAAGTCTCCGATGATTGAGACTCCATCAATGATGGCTCCACAGTCTCACCGGCAAATTCTCTTCAACATTTCAGTAGTTTCACTGGTAGGAATATTTTAAGTGTTCTCCTTTAACCAAGTCTCTTTTATTATAATTTAAGCCACTTCCCTCCTACCCTTCTGGAAACATTCCTTTCCTCCATAAGCTACATTTTATGCATTTTGAAAATATTTTCTCTTTCAGTCTTTCTGTGAAGGCCATATTGTCTAGTTCTATAATTGTTCCAGCTTTCTAATGCAATTTCTGAAATCTTTTCAATCAGTCCACAACCTTCTAAATTCCAGAATCTAGACACATTACTTCAATTTAGAGACTCATTAGTATATTGCATAGAAAAGTTACTTCATCTATGCGATGATTTTCCTGCTTGTTTCTTTGGTTCATTTCCTGAAATGTTGAAGCTCATAAATGAGACGAAGAAGTGTGATGTCTGGATTAAACATTATTGAAATAACAAGTAAAGCAGTACCAGTTATGTTCTGCTAAAACAAAAACAAACTTTTGCTTTTGCTTCATTTAACGAGTATGGCTAAATGTTTTGTACTCTATTTAACAGAGCAGTTCTTCATTCTGTGTGGTGACACTGGGTTACATCCCTGCTTATCTGCTCCTGGAGCTTTACCCTAGGAACAAAAGGTCTCTAACTATGAATGCACAGTTCTTATCCTCTTCCAGATAATATCTGCTTCCAAGCACATAATCAAGTCTTATTTTGTGTGTGCAAATAAAAGAAAGTTTGTACTGTTAGTGGCAATTTGATGTTTAGTTCCTTACATATTATTTTATATGCAGTGACTGCTTGTCCTCCCCCTGTACTCTGCCCTGATGAGGCCGTATCTGGAGCACTGTGTCCAGTTCTGGGCTCCCCGGTTCAAGAAGGACTGGGAACTGCTGGAGAGGGTACAGCAGAGGGCTACAAAGATGATAAGGATACTAGACATCTCTCTGCTGAGGAAAGGCTGAGGGACTTGGGTCTTTTTAGTCCGGAGAAGAGAAGATTGAGGGGGGGATCTGATCAATGCCTGTAAATACTTCAAGGGTGGGTGTCAGGAGGATGGGGCCAGTCTTTTTTCAGTGGTGCCCAGGGACAGGACAAGAGGTAATGGGCACAAACTTGAACATAGGAAGTTCGATCTGAACATGAGGAGGAACTTTTTTCCTTTGAGGGTGGCAGAGCCCTGGAACAGGCTGCCCAGGGATGTGGTGGATTCTATTTCTCTGGAGACATTCAAAACCTATGCAACCTGCTCTGGGTGGACCTGCTTTGGCAGGGTGTTGGACTGGATGATCTCCAGAGGTCCCATCCAACCCAATATCATTCTGTGATCACAATTTTTTCCTATTTTATATAGAGTGATTAGCATCAAAATTTTGACCAAAGTTGCAGCAGTTGCTTTGGTATATCTTCCCTTTTTCATATTAAGCTTAAGAAATTTTGGTCCCTACAGTAAAACCAAATGTTATTTAATCTTAGGACTCAATGAACAAGCTAGATTTAGGAAGAGATCATTTGTGATGATAAAGGGAAACTAAAAGTACAGAGAACATTGGCTGAGAATATATAGACAGCAAAGAAACAAGGGCTTTGATACTGGTAAGTCTGTATTTCGTAAGAAAGCAGTATTGTGTTTATGGTATGAAAGCAGACTGGATCACTTAACAACTGATGAAAACTGTCAAAAATTCATTAGATGGTTTCCATGGCAACAGGAGAGACTAACACAAAAAGCTGCTCTACAAACACCAAAGTCCAGGCTCTGAGCTACATCCTGAAGGCATAATGAAGAACAAGAACGGATAAAGGACTTAAGGCACATGAATCTCCAGTCCTCCTGCACAGGCATCCAGTCAATGGGGCTTGCCCAGAAGAAACCAGGACAACACTACCAAGCAGAAATAAAGACCAAAGCAGCATGTAGGAGAGATTACCAGCTCTGGCAAGCATTAGGCATTGCTTCATCAAAACATTGCTTTAGCTCTTCTCTTTCGTGTGCAGTAATATTTAAAGCCTAGATGTTCCTGAAGGCTCAGAATTGTAATATTTTTGGACAACGTGCCAATGCTCTGAAAATACACTGCGCAATTGTCCATAGTTCTTCTTGCAAGTAATAAATCTTGAAATAAGAGCAGTATTCTGTAGAAATCAATAAGACTTTTCTATGCTATCATTGAGGAGTTCTGGCGTTGCCCTGGCATTGAGACAAACTACTGCCAAATAAGCTGGACACACAGGGAATGGGAGTCACTGAAATGACCGGAAGCATCTCCTGCTGTGAGGTGCCTGGTTGTGCTTTCTCCATCTCATGCCACTGTCACTTCTCTTGTGCTGCTTTGGTGATGTTTTCTACTCCTAGTAACAGACAGTAAAGCTAAGAAGTCAAGCAGTTTATTCTGGGGAAGAAAAGAGAATAAAAAGTAATCTCATTATATTTTCTGCCATAAATCTGTTACAAGGCAAAAATCTTGTGACAAACACAGAGGCAGTTTTGCACCAAGTAGGAATGCTACTTAGGGACAGTTCTGGAGAAAATGTTTCATTTTTAAAAGACTTGAAAGTTTGGGTATTTCTGAGATGAAACATTAAATTTAAAATGTTAATTTAAATTAATTTCCATTATTTCAAGATTAAACTTAAAACTATTGTAGAGATTAATAAATAAAACTTATTTTTAAAAAGCATGCAATATTTATCTGAATTATTTCAGCAAATTCAAAAAATAAGAGAATAATGTTGCACATCCCACCAGCTATTCCGTTAAATTTTTTTATATATTTGCTGCTTGTTGGAAAAATTTTATGCAACTTCATTAATAACATTCCGTTGTAGTAAATCAAATGTCCTTGCCTTTGGTACCAAAAGTTCTCTAGGCTAAGGGAAGCCAGTCTTACGGATATTCACTTTAGTCATGTTTTGCTGACTTAATACTAGTATTTACACCAAAGCTATGGAATTTTCTGATCTAGAAATTTAGTACATTAACTTCTCCAGATAAATCAGTTGCAACAGATTATTCAAGCCATACTATAAGTACTCGTATTCAGTAGTGTGATTATAAGTCTTCCAGAAATATTGATGTTCTATAGGTCTGATGCTTGGGATTTTAATTTAAGGTTCCAAGTAATTTAGTAAATCTCAGACAAGGTCAAGAGTAATTTCTCAGTTTTGAGTGAAACCAAATCTTTCAGAGACAATTGCCTGTAAACAAATATTCAGCCTGAAACTTTTGTCTGTTCTGCATTTTGTCACACATAGATGACAGGCAGCTAATACTCTTTTTCTGCAATATGTCAAAAAATGCAGCACGCTATTGATAAGTATCAGGAAATTATAGACGCTCAGGACTCAGTTGATCTGATTTAGATTGAATTATAATTTCGCTGTGACAGAAAGTGGGATTAGATTAGATTTCCTCCCAACCAGCTTCCCTGTGATTTTATTATCAGCTGAACTACTGACACACTGCTTGTTAATGTATTGCCAGCCCTGGAAATCTGGTTGGGTTTCATTCCTATCATGCAGTCAGTATCGTGTTTCACTGCAGGAATTGGATAACATGTTTGTATTTTTGAATTTGTAAGACTTTGTATTTTTAGACCATGAGTGTTCTGCTCCACAGAGTTGATCTCAAATTCCGAATCTTTTGTATGAGTGAAAACTCTCCCAGTTCTCCATGCCCTAAATGTCCTTCCTGTATAGTTTATAACCACATATCACAGTAACCCGTTGATTTTTCCAAATCACTTTGCTATCAGTAAAGTCTATTATGCAATCAATGAATAATAGCACTGTCAAGGATTATGAATTATGACCAAAAACCTTACCTTGTCACAGAAAAGCAAAGCTTGCATTGGCATGCACTTCTACTGTTTACATTTTCCATGAATTGCATGTATATTAATTTATTTTCTACTACACAATATCATAAAGACTCAATTTCTGCTGGAGTAAGAAACAGAATACAACAGACAACCAAGTGAATCTCTTTTTCTCTGTTTCTTCCTCATCAATTCAGCCACTCTGTTATTCTAATCACTCCTATCTCATGTTTGAGGGTCTCCTTTACTATATCATTATGCACTAAACATCCTTCTTTCCACTATCCTTTCAAGATTTCCTTTTTTTCCTAAATTATTTCAGTAGAGATATCTCTATATCTGGTATACCTAACATAGCAGGTAACAAGATCCTTATCCTAGAAAAAACATTCAACTTTTTGGCTCTACAGCAAGAAGCTAACAGATTGTTTCAGGTTTTTAAGGATTGTTCTTGGGATTTTTCAACCAGAACTTACTAGGCTAGAGGACAGAAGCACACAGTTTGTTGTTCTTTCTAACTATAAACTGAAACAGACCCCTTTTTTGAGGAAAACTACTGCAATAAAGGATACATTAAGATCTTTTTGAATCAATTCACTCCAAGGAAGAATAGTGAAAGGTTCCTTGTTAATTCTGAAGGATTTGGATGTCTTGGAGAGAAAATCCTCTTTATTTCCCTATTCAGATCTGTTCAGTATCATATCCCTCACCAAAGCAAACAGCTACCTGAACTTTTTAGTTAGTATATGGAGATGGAGCACCAGAATGAAAAAACTTGAAAACTCATATAGGACTGTTGGGTAACAATCAGGTTAATATTTAAGTATCTAATCTACCAGGCACTTCTCTATATATGAATGTAGGTTGCTAGTAATTGTTAATAATTTTAAAATAAAAAGAAAAAAAGAGGTTTGTAATATTTTTTTTAATCTAATAAAGCTGCTATATGTTTTAAGAGTTAATCATCACAGCAATTGATGGCTCTAACTAAACAAGTATTTGTTTTGTCAAAGGAATAAATTTTTAAAAGCATTGAATTAAACCATGCAGATTGTTTTGGTACATTTTTAAATTGCTTGAGGAAATTGCTACAAAGAATTATTTTGTGCTGAAATAAATTGGTAATCAAGAACGACTTCATGAATCACTGTTTCTTTTCACTATCTAATATGGGAACCATTAGACTTTGGAAATAAATAAGAAAACCTGTTTTATACTTTTACTAACTTATAGAATTTTCCAGTCTTGAAAAGCATTTCAAAATACTTAATCTGGATTATTTTTTATCTACAGAATCACAGAATCACAGTTGGAAAGGACCTCTGAGATCACTGAGTCCAACCATACACACAAAAGACCCCCACAATCTGGGCCACTAGAACATGCCCTGAGGTGCCACATCTGCACGTTTCTTAAATCCCCCCAGGGATGGTGACTCCACCACCTCCCTGGGCAGGCCGTTCCAGGGCCTGACCACCCTCTCAGCAAAGTCATTCTTCCTCAGATCTAATCTAAACCTCCCCTGCCCCAACTTCAGACCATTTCCTCTGCTCCTGTCATTATTCCCTTGGGAGAAGAGGCCAACCCCCACCTCTCGACACCCTCCTTTCAGGGAGTTGTAGAGGGCAAGGAGGGCTCTCTTCAGCCTCCTCTTCTCCAAACTAAACATGCCCAGTTCCCTCAGCCTCTCCTTGTATGACTTCTTCTCCAGACCCCTCGGTAGCTTGGTAGCTCTCCTCTGGACACGGGTAGCTCTCATCTGGACATGAGGCAATGGTTTAAGACTTGTTAATAATAAATGTCATAGTAAAATCTGTGAGCAAATCTCTAACAGTTTGTAAGAACATAAATGAGCGTCTGTACTGTGCCTTTCTGGAGAAAGAGAATAAGTACTTTCTTAATTTTCAATTCCTTGCACGTACATATACTTAGTACTAGATTTAGAGCCATTACAGGCATGGCAAAAGAACTGACTTTCACTGAGGTGCCTGTAGAGCAGAAAGAAAAGAAATTTTCCAAACTGCATTGCAGATGCTATTGCAGGGCTGCTGCAACAGACTTCACCTCTTATTCACTTTTACTGCTTCAGCCCCATCTCTCCTTAGAACTCAGGTAGTTCATTCGCATAGTTCTAGACTCATGGACCTTGACTCTATCCCAGAATGCAGCTGTGGACTCGAGATAAGGAGTCACCCATCATAAAACAAAATAGTGGTTCGGGTGTGACCTCCCCCACATGACCCCACAGCAGAGCAACATTTCCCATCTGCCCTTGCAGGTACGTGCCTGTCTATCACAGAAAACTTGTAATGGGGCCACTCTTGGTGGAGTGGAGGGACTCCCTTTCTCAGTAGCTGCACTTCTACAGATGTAGATTTAGGTCTGTGTAAGAGCAGGTCGGGATTTATTTATCATATCATGACCTTTTGGATGAGCTTATCTTGATCCCTAAGCCACTCAGATGACTTCTCTTCAAACAGCAGGTATACAGAGACCAAGATGTAAAGGCGGAACTGAAAGAGACATCTGAAGTTGCTTCTGTCAAATGTTAGCCAAAAATACATCTGAAACTGGAGCTACAGATTGGTATTTGTGAGTAGAGGCAGCCAGTTTTCTGTCAGTTTTAAAAACTATAGCAGATATGAACGAGGCAGCCAGTTTTCTGTCAGTTTTAAAAACTATAGCACATATGAACTTTTTCTTCTTTTTTTTCTTTTTTTTTCTTTTTTTTTTTTTTTTAATGCAGGATTTTACAGGTGTCTGACCTTATTAATATGAAAGTATTCAAGGTTTCTGTGCTAGATATCTAAGAATAGATTCAAAGAACAGAATCAGGCTCAGAAGAACATGATACACTACTACACATTAACATTTTTTTTCCTTTTTCTACAGTAAACGTTTGTTAGAGAGCACTAAAAAAGTAAGAAAATATAGAAAATATAGTAATTTTGCTTAGGGAAAAAGAAACTCAGGCTTTTGATAGTCTGCTCTCTTCCATTTTCTCTTTTGCAAATATATATATTGTAACTCATGTGATCTTGTTTTCTGCATATTGAACCTCCGAAATATCTGCAGGTTTCTCTGCACATGAGGCAGCTGACCTTTAGAGAGGCAAAAATGTCTGCATAAAAATTCCTGTTTGTTCTTTCTCTTATCTTCAATATAAAAGTCACGGAGATAATAAATAAGTCTGTTCTTCATGTAATAATAAAATATTCTTACAAAAAGAATGGAATGTAGAAAAAAATAATTGGGAAAATTTAAAAGAGGAGCCTTGTGATAAGGTATGATGTTTAAAAGAATAAAAAGATAAAATAGTTTTAAAGATAGTAGACATTGTTTGAGTAAATGAAAAAAGGGAATGTTAGTGATCATATTGTTCCATAAATTAACAAAAAACAGTGAAGATTTTTTGTTATGTAACTTCTCATTGTGTTTGTTCTGAATTTTATGTTTTATTTAACACAGCCTAATTCTTGTATTAGACGATACAGTTAATAAAAACTCCTTTCTTACCCTTTTTCACTCTGGGTGTTTTAGACTTCCAGCAGCCTGTTTCCCTTCAGTTATCTCTTTCCTGGCCTGAAGACTTTTAGTCTACGTGTACAGGCCGTTCCTCATCTTTGACCATCTTTATTGATGTTTTCTGAATCTTCTCTGCCTCTTTATCATTTTTGAGATGGGGTAACCAATACTGCACATTGTATCAAAATTGTGGGCAGACTAAGGATTTAGCATCTTAATGATACTACCCGTATTTGTGTTTACTAATACTCTTCACATCTGATATGTTACTGACCACTGCAGGTCACCAAGCTAACTTTTTCCCAGCATTATGGGTTACAGCCCCTAGATTGCATTCTGCATTAGAAAATAACTGCTTCCATTCCCCCATATCTGTGTTAATCACTTGGTATTAACCTTTTGAATTCCACCTACAATTTTAGAACTTAACCACTCAGTCTTATTGGGATCTCCTGAAGTTCTTTATACTTATATTTGATCCTCACTATCTTGAATATCTCCATAATACTTACCTTTGGTATCTCAGTTGCCACTTCTTTCCCAGATTCCCTCAGGAATTTCTACTGATGTCTGTTCTTTTACCATTTACTTCTGCTCTTTCAACCAATATTTCATAGAAGAAAGAGCCTTCCTTCTCACCCCATAATTACTTCTGTTTTAATGAGCCTTCAGTGACAAAGTTTGTAAAACACATTTTGGAAATCCAGGTGAATGTGACACAACTCATATTCTTTCGATCATGAAGAGTTTTGGGGACCCAACTCTTTGAATATAACATCTGCTGGTAGCTCCGTACAACACAGATGAGGCCTTTCAAGCAGCGGGTTCTGTTTCCTCTCCCAGATTTTCCAGTGACCGATCCCAACTGCTATATGATTGTCATTGATGTTTTCCTGCCTGCAACACTGCACAGTCCTGACATGAAAAATACAATATAAGCAATCCGAATAAGGCTGGGGTGCCCCCCCAGTGACAAAAAGAGCTATGACCAAGTGAGAGAAGTTCTATTGCAGCTAATAAAAATGCCCACAGAATGTGAAAGATAGATAATCTGCATTTTTGCTCGTTATGCTTGTCCTTTTGTCTTTATCTTTTAAAGATACTTTCTTTCCCGCATATCTTTTCTGGGATGTTCTATAAGGTAAGTGTGTTAATATCTACCTGAAGAATTAATCAAGAATCATGAATCTGCACTAGAGAAGAAATATCTACGTCACATATAATATTGTAGGGTACATTATTACTGTTCTGCTGGCTAAATTACAGAGTTTCAGCTGTGAATTGTGTTCATAATCCGGCAATAAGTTAATTCAACACTGCTCTCAGCTAGTTAATCATAGCCTTAAAAAGTACCATTCTAGTGCAATCCCCAAATATCTGTATATTTTAATGACAAAGAGAAGACTATGGTAAAAGAAACAGGTGTGTGTTCTGCTTTTGCTTGTGTTGGATGAAGTATTCTCCTGTGGGAGACTGGCTAGCTGAGAAGGGTCAGCTAGTCCAGCAAGAGCTCAATAAGCACCGTACTCAGCTTATCTAGCTCCCAACAACAGCAAGGATGTTCTGGCCTTCAAGGCAGCTGTGGTCCAACAACAGAATGTCTGTGATAAGGTAAACATGTAACCATAAGAAAGGAATTTTGGGCGGAACTGTCTTTTTAGAACTAACCAATAATGAGCTCTCATTTTGCAATATGTCTGAGCTAATTATGTGTGTGCATAAAAGAATGATAGTGCGTCTAAATAAACGAAGCTTGCTGATCACTCATATTGAGTGCTCATGTCTTCCCTCCGTCGCAACATTCTCCCACTTGTTCGTAAATGTTGAAGTTGCTAATGCAATAACAAATTCACAAGGCATTTGTTGAACTTGGACATCTTTTTTGCTTTGAGTGATACAGTTTAATGTTGTTATACCACAAAGAAAATTTGAATGAGAAAACCAGGTGTCCTACAGTACAAAAACATCTGTAACATTCTATCTGAATGAAGTGAAGCTATACTTCTGAAGATAGTAGGAAATATTAGGTGATTTCTGAAGCAGCTCAAAGCAGCTCTTTCTGAAAAAACCTTAGTTTGAGAATAAGTTATCCTCTTTATATTTATGACAATATGTAAAGTGCAGCCTTGGAAGAAAGCTGACTTAATCATGCAATTTTTTCATCTGTGTTTCTGACTCCTAGCACAGCTCAAAGATTTCACAGTGGAGAATAGCTTAGACTAATTACAAGTTTTGTCTCACCACGTCCTTGGTTTCAGTCTAAAAGCAGAAGAGCCTGGACTTATGTGACGGTGCTGGGCTATCTTCATCCTGCTTCTGCAGCATCTGCCAGCCTATCTGCCTTCTAGCTTAAAAATGTTTAGAGTTTCATTGAGTGGGTGGTAGGTAAATGTGGTCTTAACTGAGATGTTTTTCCTTGTAAATATAGTAATAGCAGTGTCAATATCAGATGGTGAATATTCACCAGTTTATAAAAACCAGATTCTTCTAATTAATTTATATGGGAAGTGGTTTGGAAATCTTTAAAACCAATAGATCTTTCTGGAGAACCTTAGGTAACACTGTAACTACTACATTAGACAACAGCCCAGTAAACATTGACAAGATGGACTAGTTCTGATTCTGAAGCCTCCCCAGGGTGGTTCAGGTATAGAATCATGGTAAGAGTTGGAAAGAACCTTAAAAATCATCTAGTTCCACCCTCCTGCCATGTGCAAGGACACCTCCCACTAGATCAGGTTGTTCAAAGCTTAGTCCAACCTGCCTTGCCAGGTCTTATCACTACACTTCCTGATACGACCTAGTCCTATTGCTCCACTCCCTGATAAAGAGTCCCTCCCCATCTCTCCTGTAGCCCTCATTAGTTAATGAAGGCTAGAAGATCTCTCAGGAGCCTTTTCTTCTCCAGGATGAGTAACTCTAACTTTTTTTGTCTGCCTTCACAGCAGAGGTGTTCCAGCCCTCAGAGCACCTTCATGGCCTCCTCTGGACTTGCTCCAACAGGTTCATGTCCTTTTTGTGTTGGGGCCCTCAGATCTGGACGCAGTAATCCAGGTGGGGTCTCACCGGAGCACAGGGGTAGAATCACCTCCAGCTGATTACTTATCCACCAAGTGGGTAAGTAATGTCTCTCCAGTTTATAGGCAACGATGTTGTCTATAAAGGGATAAGGGATAAGACAGAATGTTGACATGATCCCTTCTGGCTGAAATCCACAGCAGTTTATAAAACATGGACAAAGGTAGGAGAACTTCAGGGTAGCAAAACTGTGGTGAACATTCTCTCATATCAATAGAGAAAAAACTACTGTGAGGTTTTCTGTCCTCAGACACATGCAAAGAAAGACAAATATCATTTATGTTGGAGTTTGGAGGCTAGGTCTTTGCTCCTGGCATCCCGGGACAAGGCATGAAACAGGCATAAAAAGGCATGAACATGCATAAGAAGCATCCAGTTCCCACCTGAAAAGGCCAAGATAACTCTGCTCATTGAGCAGCAGCGAAATCCATTCACTCCTTTATATATTTGAATACCACTATAAACTGTGATGGACTAGAAGGTGAGGAAAAAAATGCACAAATATGAAAAGCGCCTGCATGCTTTGGACATCTGGAGAATGAAGCATATATCCTTCAGCATGAGATAAAAACTATCTGATGCAATTATAATTTCAGCATTATTGTACTGTGGCAAACTTGACGACTGAAAGTCAATGATAACAAGAAGCCTAATGAAGCATCTGCAAAACATTCTCAGAATTACTGACATTATCACAAAAGTAGTGATAAAATGTGGAAGAATACTGGACAAATATCTGCTTCTTCCAAACTTAGGAGAAGATAACTTAAAATGAGCTTGGCGTAGCCTTATGCTGATATGTGAGTCAATCCTCTAAAAAAATCAAGGGAGGGGGAAGCTGGAAAACAGAGAAGGAAAAGACTGAGACAAATTTGTGCTATATTCCAACATAGTTATATTAACTGGCTGGTAGGGTTTGCTTCTACTCACACTGGAAGGGCAACAGGATACCCAAGACAAACCAGTGTTATGTAATATAAGGGATGATCCATGACCAAGCTGTTATATAGATTGCTGAATATTACATCTTGAATGGTTTATTCGGGGAAAAAGACACTTAGGAAACATTTAATGACTTTTGGCAATACTTATTCAAGTGGACAATCTCTCATTAAACAAAACTAATTAATATGAGTTCTTATTTAAAGGAATGCTGTCAATTTGTACATGAAAATTACTGAAACTTGTTTTTATTTTCTGCTGTTCGCAGCAGTCAAATGTTACTGATATGACGGTAGCCAAAAGATTAGAGCAAAAGGCATTTTGTTTCCATCCATATTTTTTTTCAGCAATTTTCCTTGTTATTTCTTCTGCTCGTGTAGGTATTTCTCATAAAAACAGGAGAAAAAACTGTTTTTGAAAGTGGGGGCAAAAAGCCATACACATACAGGAGGTATACTAAGAGACAGATATGGAATATGAAATGGAATTTAACATTAATTTGAAATCAACCAATTTCCTATCTGGAAAAAAGGTTACATTTTGAACCTTTAAAATATTTACCATATCCTACAATTCAATCAAATACATAAAACTTACCTTAGAGGAACTTTACAACTGATGATTGAAAAGGCTCTGAAAAATTCTTTACCAATCAGTATTACAAACAACAAAGAAAATCCCTCAGTTTTCCTATTTGCATCACTGGTTTTTGTCCCACCACACTACCATCATCTTAATTTTAATTTGTATTTCATAGGTATGCATAAACTTGAAGGATTTAGAGCAATAGACAGAACTGAAGGGAAGAAAACAGCCAGCTTACTTCTGAGACAGGCACTTTCAAAATTCATTGTATGCAAAGTCGCAGCAGTTACAGCATCGTGTGAAGTTTGAAAATGATTCATTATAAAGAATTGCATCATGGCATGTGCAATATTCAAGAGTTCAATAATCTTAAGAGCAAACTTATTGTTTGATGAAAGATCTTGTCTATCAAGAAGTTAATGTTAAACATCTGGAATCAGAATTGAATATTCAAGATCTTGTTTTAAAATGTTAGTTTGAAATCATAATGTATATTGAGCTTTCTGCCATATGCACCACTTGTTATGCATTTGTGCATATGGACATATGCATGATTTATTTGTATTGCAAGATAATGAGAAACACATGTGCTTAATTTATGCTTTAATTACATATGGTATGACTTAATCTTACTCTAGTTTCCAAGTGTAGGAGTTTCTGAATACAAGAAAATTTTCAGTTAAACTTAAAATCAAGTATTTTTGTTTGAACTAAATAAGCATATTTTCCCATTTTCGTGTTTAGATTGTTGCGTATCCTTCCTGAATTGTCCTCTTCCATATTATTGATATGGAAGTTCCAAAGTTGATAGTGCTTTAATAGACAGCTTGAAAGTTGATCTAATTTCTAAGCTAGATTATTATTATTACTAGCTTCCTAAAGAGGAGCCCATTTTTGTTCAAATAAAAAGAAACTAGATTTTTTAGGTGATCTTTTTCACTCTCTCTATGTATTGCAGGCACTAATTCATCCTAAAAATTTGTCCAGCTACAGTCTTTGTATCAATAACTCGAGATATAAGGACTGTGAATAGATAACTTGAAATGGTAAGACTAGTCTCTATCCACATCTGTAACAGAAATTCCAAGGTGAGTAAAATATTTCTGGATTAAATATATCCAACATGAGAATAGAAATATCTGCTATCATTATGAGAGTAGATGTCACCTGTTTCTTAGGCCAATGAAAATCCACATAGTCCTGGATGGCACAGATGGTTAAGAGTCCAATCTGATCTAGTACAACTGAACTGCACAGACAACAGGAGTGAGAGAAGAAAATCTTTCCTGTCTAACATATTTTTAAATAAAGCATTCCTTGGGTAATGGAAAAAAGTCAATTTTTCCAATTTAGAATGAGTTAGGCATGTAATTTTCTTACATCCAAACTAGAGTAGATGACATAAAAATTTAGCAAAAGGTCTAAATAAGTGAAAATGTAAATCATTGGATCACTGAGATTTGGAGTAGAATAAAACTATCCTATCATAACAAGTAGCCAAGGATATTGTACAAAATTTCAGAAGTACTTACACAAGAACACCAAAACTATCCTGTGTAATGCTGTGTACTATCAAGATGGATGATAGCTGAAATAAGAATCTTGAAGTTAAGGTTAGAGCTATTCACTTAGGTAAAGTGAATAGCAGAATGAGTGACAACACTTGTCCGGGTGAAAAGGATGCATTTTCATCAGCTGGGTCCTGCTAGACTAAGATCACATGCAAAATCTCTTCATTTCAAGAAGTGCAACAGACTCACTTGCTCAGTTTCTCAACTGACATGTTTAGTTTAAAGGTTAATGTAACTCTATACAGCGAAACAGCAGAGTGCAAAGGTGAAGGTGGATCCTAAGACAAGAAATAACTACTATTTAAGCACTGCGTGTTTTAATGCATAGAGTGCTCAGCTAGATAATAGTGATTTATCTCTCCCTTTATCTGCTTCCACTGCAATAAAAATGTGATTGTTTTAATCATATACGCAAACAGTACATTTATAACAAGTGTCCATGTATGTATAACTTTCTGATACACTTAGATTTGGTACATGCAGATACTTAGAATAACCAGGGAAGATTCATGCAATATCCCTTCTGTCATCTATCCTCAGAGAACAAGGACATAAAGCAAAGGATTTTACTTCTGCAGGCACAGAATAGGCTACTACCTGCAGCAGCTATTAGGTGAGCTGTAAAGCAATGCAAATCCAAATTAAAACACACCAAAAAAAGGTAACACAAATGGAAAGCACTAAATGCTTTGCTTCCACAAATACTTTAACACATCTAGATCATAACAGCGACAGAAATAGCAATTATATTTGATTTTCAAGTCTTCTCTCCTCACACCTGTCTCAATGGTAGAAGATGTGAGGGCACAGGAGGGGGCATCAGCTCATAAGAAAGATTTTTTTTCCTGTAAGCATTTTATTTCATAATAATTTTCATTATGAGGAACCTCAGTTACATTGCTGACACTGCATGCAACAGAGGTATTTTAATAACACTGAAAACTCATTGGCACCACGTTTGTCGTGAAAATAACGTCACAGCCTGCAGGACTTGTAGAGTTGTTACATATTTGCTGTGTTTTGAGTTTTGTTCAGTTTTTTGTTTGTTTTAAATCAAGGAGCTATCCATGTGTTTGGGTATCTTTTTCACACATTTCAGGGCTAGTAGAGGAATCACACCTCCTTACTGGGAACTCATCTAATCTTATGTAAAGCCTTTCCTAAAAAAGACACCATTTGCTATGAGTTATCAAACGCTGATATCTTCCCTTTGCTTTTTCCCTTAACTCCCCTTTCTTTTCCTTTAAGTGTACGTGAGAACCTTTTAGTGGGTCCTTGAGTAAGTACTTGATGCCATACACAGAGTTGCATGATCAAAAGACAAACCTGCAATTAGGCAGAAATCCGGCCATAAAACATCTGGCGAAGCGGCAGCAGATAAATACGTATCATCAGGAAAAGCAAAACATAAAAAACCCCTCACAGCCGAGTTGTGGCAGTAAAGTGAAAGAATAATGTATTAGTTTTTTATTTTGCATTCTAATAGGTAAAACACAAGACATTGGCTACCTGGAAGACTAAAATGATGCTATAACTGTTAACTAAGGACTTCTTAATTAGAAGGCATGGGAATCTGCATTTCTGGTGCTGTTAGAGAAGATTCTAAATTTAAAGTAGCAAAATGAAAAAGAAACCCCTATCTTGTTTGAAACAAAGCTCTTGAGTCAGGTCTCTACCACCAGAGGCAAATCATTAGAGATGAAACCTTTCATAAATTGAGAAAGACCTGTCTTAATGTGAGGTGTGTTTTTATTAACCTGACTTCTATTGAAAAACTACTTCGTTACCTCATTATTGCTGGCTGGAAGTTATTATTTTTTTTTTAATTTTGAGCCTTTGATTACTCTTGGACATTTTCTAATCTGTTTGTACTTTCATTTCTAACATTGAACTTTGTAATGGGATCTTATATTCATCCTAAATCCTGCATGCAAATAAAGGGACTGAAATGGCACAGGAATACAATTCTCTCACTAAATAAAATACCACCCAGGAGAAAACATCGGAGTAGATCATCCTGGTCATCCTGAGCCTTACTTTGGAGAGATCCTACCATCTCCCTTTATGACAAAACCCTGTGTAGCTTTAGGGAACAATGACTAAAGAGTCTAATAATCAGGATGGTCAAGTGACAGATGGGTTTGTTCTGTACTAGTCACAGTCCTCCAAAACTACCCCAGTGGGGTTTATATTGTTATACTCCTTTGTGTGTCCCCACATTATGTTTCTGGGCATGCCACATACAGTTCCAGCATTGCACTTAAAATTATCACGGCCAGGAGTTTTAAGGCAAGATCTCATTTTTCTAATACATCCTGTGCCAACCACAGAGAAGTACAATGCCCAGGCCAAAAAAGATCAAGAAGTGAGGCATGAAATGGCATGGGAGTGAAGAAGCTTCACCTCTGCCTTGGTCAGCCTGGCTACATGCATGGAAGTGAAAAAACAATAGCGGCATTAGCTCAAAAATCACTTTGCCTTTGATGGCAATAGACTTCCTGGTGCACTCAGAATGAATAACAGAATGATATGGTGTTGGAAGGGACCTCTGGAGATCATCCAGTCCAACCCCCTGCCAGAGCAGCGTCACCCAGAGCAGGTTGCACAGGAACATGTCCAGGTGGGTTTGAATGTCTCCAGAGAAGGAGACTCCACCACCTCTCTGGGCAGACTCTTCCAGGGCTCTGCCACCCTCAAAGGAAAAAAGTTCCTCCTCATGTTCAGATGGAACTTCCTATGTTCAAGTTTGTGCCCATTTCGTCTTGTCCTGTCCCTGGGCACCACTGAAAAAAAGTGTCATCCTCCTGACACCCACCCTTTAAGTATTTATAGGCATTGATCAGATCCCCACTCAATCTTCTCTTCTCCAGACTAATAGGACCCAAGTCCCTCAGCCTTTCTTCATCAGAGAGATTTCTAGCCCCCTCACCATCTTTGTAGCCCTCTGCTGTACCGCCTCCAGCAGTTCCCTGCCCTTCTTGAACTGGGGAGTCCAGTTCAAATTCCTGGTACAGTTCAGTCTCTTCCAGCTCAAACAGCACTTGACCTGGGAGCACTTGGGAGAACCGTACCGGTTCACAGCTTCCACAGACTTGTGTGTAGGTCTCTCTGTTTTCTGGGATGAAATTAGCAGTGAAACATTTGCCTTGACTGCCCTACCAGTTCCTACCCTGTCTTCTGAAACAAGGATGCAAGGAGAGCCCCTTCTGTCCAGCCTCCTCCCAGGGGTGGGCAGAGCGTCTCTAAGTGGAGTCAGCTCTGCAGAGTCATTGAGTTCGTGCTGAGAAACAGGAGAGAAAGAAAGTCAGTCATAAACTCGGACCCGAAGAACATGGAAAATTTTCTCAGGATCTTTTAAATGAATCTATGAAGCACTATCACTTACTACATGATCCCTTAGTGATCATGTTGGACATATTTTTCTAGGAGCTCATCCAGTGTACGATGGTAAATACAGGGGTACAAAATTCTAAATTACAGAAAGATCAACTAATTTGAAGGTAGGTTATAAGTGGAAAACATTAAGAACTTTCAAAACCCTTCCTTTATCTGCAGATACTCTTCCCATTCCCTTACTCTCTACCAGCAAGAAATCCCTTTTCACAACTTTAGTTGTTCAGCTAATGTGAAGGTGTTTATGGCAATAGGCTCCAGACAGCCACAGGGCAGTGCTGAACAAAAGAGCTTATGGACTCTGAGGTGATAAGAGTTTATAATGCAGCACTATGCACCCCACTGAAACAAACTTAAAGAAAAAAACACGTGAGGAACTACTTCCATATTTTTTCCCTGTTTTCAATATGTGACATCTAAAATTCCATTAAAAATTAGTTGTTTCATGAAAATAATCTGCTGTACTCTAAATTATGATGCAGTTTATGTAAGAACTTTTCATCTGCAAGGATAAATCTAATACAGAAGAAAACATAAATTTTACAGTCACTGAGCAATTATGTAGCAATTATGATGTAAAAAACTAAAAAGTGTGTACACATGTAAATACAATAAATAATTTTTTCATGTTTATGAATGTTTTCTAAAGTTATTGAATATGCCAAAATTGAATAATTCACTTCAAGAATCTATTTACTGTCATAAATTGCTCATACACCATCTACTTATTTCTCACAATTATTCATCATGTGAATGAGATTCTAAGATGAGCAGTAATCTGCATGAACAGTTGGTGCAATTTAAGTTCTGCTGTGAGAAATGGAGTCTAATATTAAGGCCAGAAGTTTTCATTAACAATTATTGTAGATTGATTGCACTCCTAACTTTACTCCACAAGGATGGAAGGTCAAGAGATATAATACGTAAATCATCATTCAAAGGATTCATGGAGTTTAGAAGTATAGATATTTAAATGGTAAGTGTTATGTTAAGTACTATTTAGCAATAAACTTTCGTTTATAGACAACTGTTTGAAGGCATTTACACAATGAGACAACATGACAACTTGATGCCTAATTTACAAGTAGGATGGATGAAGCGTGAAATATGTAACATATATAATGTAATAGTATTTCACTGTCTACTGAAATTGTGCAATCAGATTTTAAAACATATGTATAACTGCCTGTAGTACTTTTTTTAAGTGGAAGAACTCAGTTGTTTATCTTGAACAATGTTTTCCCTTTTGCAACAGCACAATACTGGGAGCCACTATGCTGATGCCATCATCCATTTCCTAACCAGCTTTTTTCCTAATCTTGTAGTTGTGCAAACCAGTGTTTCTTCCTCAGTGCAAAACCTTGCAATTTTTCTTGTTAAATTCCATTCTGCCTTTTCCAGTCCTTTTTTTCCAATTTTATTAGCATATTTTTTACTCCAATCCTGTAAAAGTGTCTTACAGAACTTAATAGTTTAATACCATCGACATCTGTACCAAATAGAGGGCATCCATCCTCTCTATTCCATCATCCAGACCTTCAATGATATTACAGAATAGCACTCAATCCACATCCATCTGCAAAATTTAACTGAAACACCCTTCTCTTTTGATAGCTTCTCTCCAGTCCTGTGTTACGACAATCGTTATGACAAGAACTACAATGAGGAACAGCTCTTAAATAATTGTATCACTGAACCAAGGCTCTACCCAAGATTTATAGATGACATCTTTATTATGTGGATTGGAAATTTGGACTCTCTTATTGATTTTTACTACAAATTCAATAATCACCACTCTCCATCAAACTGCCACTGCAACACTCGTATGGTAGCACGGGCTCCTATAGCAACCATCAGCAGTTGTAACTTGCAAGTGTGATAAATAGAAAACTAAAGGCCAGCACACCTGCAGGTGTCAAAAATAGCTCCCTGAAAACCTTTATATACAGCTGAGGCCTGTGCCTACACTACTAGAAGAGCACTTAGGGTGCTCATCTTAGCAATAAATGAGATTTTTATCCATCAGGAATACTTGTGTAGAAAAGAGTTTTTGAAAGAGGTATGAAACACTATGTAAGGAAATGTTTAAGCAGAAGATGACACTTCCACCCATCACTGAGCGTACACCTTCTATTGTCACATCCTGTCTTATCCCAGAACCTATACAACATGTAATTAAATAATTACCGCTTGTACTACAAGAAACATCTTGCTCTTCAAACAGCCCTGCAGCCTCACTAAATTTATTTTGAAATAGGTTTTGCCTGAGTAAAGAACAGAAAATGTACCAACATATCTCTGCTGTGCAATAAATACCCTCAACTGCAGAGCAAACAGTACCTAACAAATCTTACAGCTGCACGCTTCACCAGTACACCATACTCTCATGGTAATTGTGGAGGTGAAATTAAGCAACTTTTCCATACAAGAATAATAATTCACACAGAAAATCTGCATAGGACCACGCACTTCTAATGGAGGAACATGATACACAAAATTCACATTCCATCATGTCTTTAGTCTTGAACTCGGAGGGAAACTTGCATTATTTCTGAAAAAGATCTTGCAAATTAAAATTCAAAAATAATTTCTGTGTTATTTTCATGTCTAGAAAAATGAGGTTTTAGGAGTTTGGTGGTTCTAGTCTTGCCATCATCTCCTGCCCTTTCCATTTTGCATGCTATAAACTGTTGTCTATTTTCCCTTACATCAATTATTAAGAATTTCTTCTTGTCCCACTCTTGTTCTGCTCCCTTCACGCCAACCATCTTTATTCCATAGACTCACTCTGAAATCTGAGTGAAAAATGACCAGGTTTCTTAGTTTGTGTTGAGTTTTGAAATCTATTTCTTCTGGTTTAGACCTAGGGAATGTAAGTTCACCTAAAAGGTTTTCTAATTAAGTATATTATTCAGACTAAAAAGAGATACCAACTCTGCTTTCAAACTTTATCTCTCTGCCCTTAGGCCCTCATACACCATTTATCTTCAGCAAGTTGTCTTCTGAACAGTGTGAATTTCATCAAGAACACATTTCCCCTCTCTGGCTTAGTTTTGAGACTGTTCCGAGGCAGATTCTAAGCCTCAATAAATTGAAAGTATTAGCCAACTTAGAATAAAAGACAACTTGCTTGACAAGACTTGCTCATGGCATATCCTCACTGTATGTCACTCATGCACTTGGTATCTTACAGGTGTTTACAGCTACTTGATTGTCCATACCCAAATTACCTGGGAATTGGAGATCATACAACGTATATAATGTATCCTTGGAGAAGACAGATCGTAAAGTGTTGCCGTGACGGCCCAGCCAGCAGTAAAACTGCAGGACTTCATTGCTAGTTGTGTTAAAGGGACAAGAGAAACTGAAGGGCATGACTGTTGTAATATGGTCAGAAGTTGTGTTAAAGGGACAAGAGAAACTGAAGAACATGACTGTTGTAATATGGTCAGAACTCATTACTATGACAAATATTTTTAGTTTTAAGGAGGCATTCTTTAGACCACTTCTTGTTGGAAACCTTTTTTCCTACAAAGCATTTGTTATAATGACACAGTGCTGGTATTTGCTTCCTTCCATTTCAATAAGTTTCCTTCTTAGTTTTTGGAAGGAGAATTTTGTATCTGGGTTTGACCTGAGGAAACCATATTTTTCCCAGAACTTCACAGATTTACCGTTTCCTAACTAAAAATCATCTCACTCAAAAGCTAAGTCTGACTCTATTTCTACAGTGAAGAAAGTTTGTAGTACTAACACTGGAGACAGAATGAGATAAAACAACCCATCAGCTAAATTCTGCCAAATGTAGTTTCTTTTAGAATCTCATCTTATTCTCTTTCATATGCCAAATTTCAATGACATTTTGTTGGGTTTGAAATTTAATTGATTTCTTATTTTAATTACTATAACTGAAAAACCTTGAAGTCAGTCCAAGTCATTGCGAAATAAAGCTTCCCATCCTATTTTTGCTAAACACATTTGTGATTATATTGTGCTTTTATAAGCAATAACATCTTTATAAGATCCTTGTCAGATAATGCATATGTTACTCAAAACGGTATTAAAAATAGATCAGAAAAACTCCATTGAGATTTTCTTTAGATTTTAGTCTGATACTTGAGACAGATTAAGTGAATATGGGTTGAGAGCATTCATGGAAAAAATGTTTAGAGTCAAATAGGGTGTTTTCTAGAACTTCTTGTTTTTTCTGTACTGCATACATATACCAACACGGCAGTGCATCTCTGTAGTCAAAGCTGTGATTAGGTAGTAGTTTACAACAGCGTTCCCTAAAGTGCTTCTGTATGAGGTGAAAGGCAAATTGCACTGAAAACTGTTGAGGGCATAAGGGGAGTGACTGAACCTATCAGCTCATTGGTGGAAGGATACACAACCCCTGCACTCTGAATCTGAGTGGTATGTGGAAGGAAGGGCAGCTTTACAGATGCACTTATTTCAGAAGAAATCTCATTTGAGGTAAGGGCTGCAGAAAAAATGCTCGTCATAGATGAAATAAGCCTGGAGATCCAGATCAATCGAGCAGAGATGATGATAAGGTTCAATGACTCTGCAAATATCTGGTTTTCACTCTGCAGAAGAAAGAGATGTCAGGCACTTCTCAGGTTCTATGAGCTGCAGAGGTGTATGTATTTCTGGAAATTATGCATATATACATTTCTCTCCCTGATATCATTCCTTGCCTTAATTACATTGTTTTATTCTTGAAAGCAAGTATTCCATGATCTTTCATTTGTTCTCAAGATGAAGACGTCAGTGGCCAGTGCAAGGAAGGTTGCCTCAGATACAAGTTATGACCTACATTTCACCAATTACTCTAGAAAGTCCCCTTCCCAAAGCTTTAAATTAAGCTCTGCATATTCTGGGGCTCATGCATTGCACTTAATCCTATCTGCTTCCCAAATTTTCACTAGCTGCAAGTATGCGGCATGTGGATGCCAGCAATATTGTGAGCAGTCGTCTGGATTTTGTGGGTCAGATTCAATTTGTTTCACGCAAATAGACTCTTGCTTTCTTTGTAGCCAGCTTTTATAAATCAGCATTTTGGATTCCCTGCCCTGGGAATCTGTCTGACAGAGGCTTGCATATTATGCAAATTTGCTGCTGAAGCAACAGAAGTGTTGCTGCGTCTTTGTACTGAGTTTTTAACCTTTGTTCCCTTATATTCTTCTCTAGTACAACACTAGAATCCTAATGGAAAGTCCATGCACATAAATTCTTATGTGTTCATAAATTAAGCTTTGAGATACACTGCCCCTCATTTGAACAGTGCTTGTGTTGTAGCTGAACAGAATATGGGAAAGACACCTTACGAAGAGAGCCTGCATCTCTTCTTTCACCTCTGCTACCATTCCGAAAAATTCCACCTTCTTTCTGTTATTATTTCAAGGTTTTCTTGACAGCTGAGAACAGAAATGAAGAGATAAAGCCTGACTGACTCAATTTGTCTCAGGGCCATAGCCTACGGCCACAGCAAAGAGATTAATGCACTACAGTAAATCACCTCCTGGGCAACCAAATCGAACTTGTGAGCATCCTTTCAAATTTATTTTTTTTTTAACAAACTTGAAGATAAAATGAAAATAAACAGTCAAAGTTTTTTTCTCCATCTCTTTTCTCAAATTGCATCCATGCTTTGATTTTCAAGGAAATATGAGTTGCAAAAGAGTGAGCTTGCTAGAAACGGTATCTTCACAGTCATTCATTATGAATCATACACTCCACAGACATGTAGTGAAAGTATTTTAATCAACATTTTAAAAGTGCTTCTTTATTCTGAATAACAGTTTCTAAAAGTAAAAAAGAAAGTTTCCAAAATGCAAGCACAGGCTCAGTTCCTTAGGCTATAAACTTAATTCATGTGAGTTTCTGCTGAATTTTTCCCTACAAGCTTCTAGCTTCTTGTTATACATATAATATATATTTCAAAAGCCATTTTAAGTGCAGGGCCATGTAATCGAACACAGGCAATTTTCTAACTTGAAAAACCAGCAAAACACTCAGATATTCCCTAGTAAGTGACTCAATAAGGCATGGTAATATTTCAAACCAAGGTTTTTTAATTAGAAGACAGAGGTATTATTCAGAGTGCTGCATCCTGGCATTTGTCTCAATTTACCAAGGCGCCTTTCCTCAAGGACAGCATGTCCTGCCCTCCTGCTCTGTACCCTCATGTTTATGTTATCCTTTGTAACCCCAAGAAGTTTCATAGATAAATTACCTATATGCAGCAGATGGATATATACTACTCCCTTGCCCCAACACATGCATTAAAACCCAATTTCACTAACTTTCCCACCAATGTATTCATTCTGACAAAGTCAAAGTATCCACTAGATGACAAGGGCCTTTGCTCCCAGGCTTAGGAACTTCATCAAAGGCAGCAAAGACAGCCCTTGAAAAAGTCAAAACTACATAAAATGACTTAAGCCATTCATTTGGGGGTGAATTTAAACTCAAGTAAAACAGCCTTTGGGGACAGAATGGCTTCAAGGATAATATAAAATGGTTTTACAGTGGCAGAGCAAATTATAAAGCAGCAAAGACCTACTGACAGAAAAGTAGAAGATAATCCCTTCAAGCTACGTGAAGGAAGATGGAGGCAGCAACATACCAAAGGTTAATGATTTGGTTCAAAGAGGTTTTAGTATCTTCACTCCATCTTCACTATGGATTTTAGAACAACCACCTCATCCTCACCCTTTGCCATAGACCTCTAGTGTGTATGTTCGGCCCCACAAGAAGAGGCAGTAGCAGAGGGAAAAGCAAGGAAACGGGGTGGCCTGTGGTGATGGTGGCACATTTAGCAGCATATTGTATCAGAGCATGTGCCAAAATGTAACAAACTTCCAAGGGGAGCATGCAAAGGCTCCAGAGGAGTCTGAATGGCACATCGAGGGACCATCAAATCACCAGGATATACCATAGCCAATGCAGCTCCTCCACCAGATTCCCAGTCCAACCTTAGTGCTGCAGAGAAGCCCTTTCCACTAGGCACAACACCGGAAAAGTCATGCCATATACTCGGAATAAGCTCTGGAGGCCCCTTCCGTCCCAATTTCTTCAAAGTAGTTGGCAGAGGAATGTGATGTTTCCTGGTACTATTGTTGAGAACTTCAGATGGAGACTCAGGGGCTTATAGAGGATGGGCATTGACAGCACTGTGCCGTGCATGCCCCACACAGGAAGTGCTCACCCTTTCTGAAGAAGATAACAACACTGACTGGAAAAGGCAAAGGGGGTGTTTTTTTCATGAAACCTGGCAACAGAAGTGTTAATAGCAGAGCTTTCAAATATGTGAGATCTTCCGATTCAATAACAGCTATCAGAAGTGAGCACCCAGACACAACCTCTCTAGAGGGAGTGTGCATTGGGGTTGCTTCACAGTGACTGCAAAAACGCTGACACATTCTATAGAGCAGAAAAGGAAGGGGCACGTGACACTGGTGTGGTGTTTGAGCACAGAAAAACCCATGGATACGTTCCTTGCCAGGCATCATTCCAGGTGGTTCACAGGTGGGACGCACTTGCCTTGTTTTGGAGGCCATTGTGTTTGCCAGCACAGGTGCAGGTCCATTTTGTGCCAGATCCTTTCGATACCATGATGTCTCCTAGATGCCTAATTTACCAGTGTAAATGTAGACTCATAATTTTACCGTACGTTCACAACAGTGCTTAGGGTTTACATTACTTCAGTTACATTTGTTATGAAAATTTATACATATATGTCTGTATATAAGTTACACATAAATATATGAATACATACCTATGTAGTAGAACATTTTATTTTTCTGTCCTCTCTAGGGAGATTCATGGGAGTGTCTATGAACACTGAACAAGACCGGCTGCCTCTCTATCTTGGAGATAAATAGTCCTCACTGCCCTGAGCAACCCCAACAACCATGATTTTCCTGGACAGTTTTCTAAGAAGAAAGTTTTCTAATTCTTAGGTGATTAAAAGCTGAAGAAAATGGCAGCTGCTTGACCCGACAGTGCCCAGACTGAAGAACTCTGACAGAATCTGAGAAACTCAGCTACACATCCTATATTTTTCATTATAAGGGCATATGCTATACCTATAATTACCCTAACTCTTCTGTTTCTGTTTGTTGATAGAACACTCAGGTTTCTGCTCTACTGTACAGACAATCTGAAGATATGCATCATAGGCCTCAAGAAGGGGATCTTCTCAGTCGCAGCTTCAGAAATTGAAGAGTTATGGAGTTGTTTCTTACTATTTCTTCTTCATTATCAAACTCAAAGGAAATCAGCATTACTTTTCCTTTGATAGGTGTGTTGTGGAGCACACATGAACAATAATTATGACAAATTTCAACTGTGTGGCCTTGAGAAGTTGTAGATAGACTTCATTGTACAGATCTGCCTCAGATATTTCTAGAAATGTTGCATGAGAAGCGAGATTATGTGAGGTTTTATTTTATTACAAAAATAATTTTGCAATGTGTTTATTCTATTTTTATTACAGGATTGAAATAAGTCTAGTTACTTTATTGTACTAACTGAAAAGCCTGGCTGACATTTAACTGAAAGTTTCTGAACTGTATTATTTACTCTCTAATGTAGTTTTTCATTTCACAACCAACCCCCTCTAAAGTAATAAAATAAAGTTTTCTTCTTTTTACGCTACAAGTGTTACTTGGGGCTCATCCTAGATTTCTAAATCTTAAAACACTATTCAGCTGTTTTTCCAGCTGAGCAGTCAGGTGAAGTCAACGGGCTGACCTGAATTTCACCCAGAGTGCAGGGCAAAACAATCAGCTGGCACCAAACAGGAGATTTAAGAACATCTGATGCTCTTAACTGCCAGTAAGGGAATTTCAGGAGGAAGAAATAGAGCAGACACATCTGGCTCACAGCTTTCCCCTGTTTCCCATCCTGTTTAGAGTCTCAGGTTTTACAACATGATTACTGTACTGCAAATCCTGTAATATGCAATATGCAAAAAAAAAAAAAAAAAAAGCTATTTTAAGTCAACTCTAACAGCTAAGCTGCATGACAAAGTACCCAGACAGTGACTCTTTCCTGCGGATGTTAGAGACATGTACAGCACACTTCAAACTTACACAATAGATGTTTTCTTCAAGCATTTGCAAGCAAAAGCATTTTGTTTCTTAAATTGATGCACGTGCAAAGTTGATTGGAAAACTCTAATCATTATTGTTTAATATCTAGTGGGCATGAGGATTCAAGTGTAGCATGTTCCAGTAATTAACTTTGTTAATATAAGAAGGCCAAATAAGAAGCTGGTGAAAGATTTTGCTGAACTTAAAGACTTCACGGAGTTTGAGACAAGAATAAACTGATTCATTGAACAAGTTATGATTTGCAAAGGATACAATTTCATCTGTTCACCTCCTGTTAAGTAAGTTTTACGCAAAAAGAAAATCAGCCCTTGCATAACTGATGATGGAAAAGATTATGGCACTTAAAAATTTTTACAATTAAAAGCCTATGAATGGGCAAGGATGCACAGAGGAAATTCTGTTGGCTCATGTTGAGCTTCTCATCCACCAACATCCCCCCAAGTCCTTCTCCTTGGGCCTGCTCTCAATCCATTCTCCTCCCAGCCTGTATTTGTGCCTGGGATTGTCCTGACTCAGGTGCAAGGTCTTCAATGAAAAGCCGATGAATGGGCAAGGATGCACAGAGGAAATCCTGTTGGCTCATGTTGAGCTTCTCATCCACCAACATCCCCCCAAGTCCTTCTCCTTGGGCCTGCTCTCAATCCATTCTCCTCCCAGCCTGTATTTGTGCCTGGGATTGCCCTGACTCAGGTGTAAGCTCTTGAATATTTTCTAGCTCTACTTGACTGTTGAGTATTTTAAGTTGCATGTACTTTGAGAGTAAAATATTCTTACATACTCCTGTATGTTCCTTTCAAATGAGACATCTATAAATGCAAACCCAATGTGCACTGAAAATGAGGATAGATATCATCTAAATAATCAGTAAATGGATTAAACAGCTGTGATGTTTTTCTATTCTATAGGCCCATTAAAGTTATATAGATTTCTTCCATATCATACCATTACTACTTTAAAAGTTACTATGAAAATGTATTTTCTACAAAATTAAATGGTATTCTAATCTCCACATGGAGGTAGTGTGACATTAAGCCATTTGCTTGATGATCATACCCACAGGAGATTGGTCTCTCTCTGAAGTCAAATGTGTCAGACTCCCATTCCAATAAAACTTGCCTCCAAATTCTTCTCAAGTTTCAGAATGTTATCCAAATGTAGCCAGTTTAGTCACATCTGAGTTCACAAGCAACCCAAAACAATAGCTCCCATGTATTTTTGTCTTAATGAGGTGCTCAGTATGAAACCAACCAATGTAAATCAATGTAAATCAAGAGAATCCTGAGAAGGTACAAACCAATAATCTTGGGCACTAGAGCATGCCCTGAAGAAACATGTCTACACGTTTCTTAAATACCTCCAGGGATGGTGACTCCACCACCTCCCTGGGCAGCCTATTCCAATGCCTGACAACCCTTTCAGTAAAGAAATGTTTCCTAATATCTAACCCGAACTTCCTCTGGTTCTATAGGCCCATTAAAGTTATATAGATTTCTTCCATATCATACCATTACTACTTTAAAAGTTACTATGAAAATGTATTTTCTACAAAATTAAATGGTATTCTAATCTCCACATGGAGGTAGTGTGACATTAAGCCATTTGCTTGATGATCATACCCACAGGAGATTGGTCTCTCTCTGAAGTCAAATGTGTCAGACTCCCATTCCAATAAAACTTGCCTCCAAATTCTTCTCAAGTTTCAGAATGTTATCCAAATGTAGCCAGTTTAGTCACATCTGAGTTCACAAGCAACCCAAAACAATAGCTCCCATGTATTTTTGTCTTAATGAGGTGCTCAGTATGAAACCAACCAATGTAAATCAATGTAAATCAAGAGAATCCTGAGAAGGTCCTCAGTTTTACCATTTCACTGAAGCTTCACCAATCAAATACTGATATTTTTCCACAGGATCTGAGTAAAAGCTACAGCCACTGACAGCACTGTAGAAAGAACAATAGTGCCACAGTCCCATGACCTTCAGGAAAAGTTAGGGCCATACGACAAGGGAAGAGACCTGTCACAATTCTGTAAGAGGTTGACCTATGGATCCTCCAAGATTTAAATCAGGCTGTATATGCAGATCCCACTGACATCACAGAGAATAAAAGCCTTGAACAAGTTGGGTCAAGGAATCACGTTAAATTTTGTAGTGGAGTAGATTCTTACTGTGTTTATGCTGACTGAATGGACACAACTTGAGAAATCTTTAGACAGTATCAAAAGAACAGTTTCCCAGGTAAAAAGCTATATGAATATATGCCACTATAGAATGTTTTAGAGGACTGATACAGTACTTTTTGTCATTTTCTTCTGGAGTTTCATTAGAGAAGCATAAAAATACAATGAAAAAATAGCCTGCAAATGGCTCTATAGAAGGAAAATAAATCCACCTACACAAAGAGCCAAATCAAATCTAGTACAGATAATATCTATAACTACTATTCATTTTAGTTTCATAACTTAAGGCATTTTCACTCTGTAATTCCCTTTTCCAAACAAAGAGCATGGAAGATCTTGTCTAATGAATTAGGAGTTTATATAAATGTCTAGAATAATGTTACAGATTTCTAGGAGGAAACAGGCACAGTGTTTCTTCACATAAAGATTTCTTCTTTGTGTATTCAGACAAAAAGTCTGTTTTGTACTCTATTATTTGCTGATTTCAAAAGGAATGAACTTAGAGCTGAATAAGTGAAAGAACTTTGTCCAAGAGACAAAAATAATTAATTGGACAGTAAAGTAGCCTTCCACTCCTTATTCAGCCCTTCAAATTTTATGCATGCTGTTCAGCTAGCCTTTGAAGGCACCAGCTAATGCTTCTGCAGACATTCTCTGTAGGCAGGTTTTCAAATTGGAGGGTAAGGGCTTCTCCACCTTTTATCCCTGCTTCCACGATGTCTCAAATCCTCCCTAGGAGGTAAAGTTTTAAAACATGGGGTGCTGGAACCAAATCCATGAATAGCTGCCTATTTAAAAAACTAAATCCGACACTAGACTCCAATTAACAGCACATTCCATTTGCTGAGACACAGCACCTTATACTCACTCAACTGCACCTTGAAACCTGAAGGAGGAGAGTTGAGTGGATGCTACTAATGACCTGTAAGCCTGGTCATACAGCTTAACCTTAATATGCTATATATAAATAAAGTAATATATTTACACAAGTATATAAACTTATATCCATAGAAATATATGTATATAACTAAAGTTACGTAAATAAAGAGATGGACTAAGGAAGATGAAGGTAGTTTCAGGAAGATTTGTTACTAAACTTTGTAGATTGTTTACTCAACTCTGAGAAGGAATGAGATTAGCAATGTTTTGTTACATTTTTGCTTTAGTAGTTACAACTGATCAAATGGTAGAAGAAATTAAAATCAAACCAAGCTGAGATTCCTCAGCAAGTGTGTTTAAATACAAGTAAAACTACATTATTTTTTTTCTATGTATATGAGTTTTACTAATTAAAATCTAAGAGAATGTCCTGTTGTAGGTGATTTTTTTGCCTGCATATCATTTTCCCAGAAACCCAGTTATCCAATTGATCTCATTATCAATGAAGTCTGAAAGATTACTACTGGTTAATAATCAAAAAGGATAATTTTATAGTGCTGCCCTAAAAGCAAGTTTAACACTCTTCATATGTGATGAATGTCAACAAGTTGCATTCCTCAGTCACTAAAAGGAAGAAGTTTGTTCACTTCCATATGTATATGTATATATATATAATGCAGGTCTATTTGTCAGGGATGAGGCTTAGATCTGCTAGGGTTTTGACACTGATTCATTCTTTTTTCTATTTCTTTGTGAGATTCATTGATGAGAATTCTGCATTTAGGGGGCACGTAGATCCAGCAAAGATTCTTATAAACCTTTATATAAATTCTGAATGTTTTTCCATGAAGTTTCTTTTCCTGAACAGTTAACATACAGCCATAACTGATCCAGGTAAATGAAGATAATGGATAGACATAAGCTACATCTGGAAGAACACAAGAAGGTAACAAGATATATTTACTGATTTCTAAAAGTCTGATAGTCTAAAGTACTCTACCAGTAGTTTCATAGAGAAGTTTCTTTTCCTGAACAGTTAACATACAAGTCTTTCACAGCCATAACTGATCCAGGTAAACAAAGATAATGGATAGACATAAGCTACATCTGGAAGAACACAAGAAGTTTCTTTTCCTGAACAGTTAACATACAGCCATAACTGATCCAGGTAAATGAAGATAATGGATAGACATAAGCTACATCTGGAAGAACACAAGAAGGTAACAAGATATATTTACTGATTTCTAAAAGTCTGATAGTCTAAAGTACTCTACCAGTAGTTTCATAGATTTAGCAAGTGTAGAACAATATTTGTTATTACAAGTAAAACTTACTTCTAATTAAGAGTTAAAAAAAGAGGTAGTACAACACAGCAGCCTGACCACAGTTTCCCAAAGTTTGGACCCGGGTGCTGTAATGAAGGTCACTAAACACAGAACTTTAACAACTGTGCCTGCTCTTGGATTCTTTTTACTGACGTGTGATATAAGCATATTTGGTTTTAACCTCATATAACTAAAGTAAATTTTTGGCTAATTAAGAATTTTCAGATATATTAGAAATTGTTTTGTATCTTCAAATGCATACAGCCTCACAGTCTATAACGCAAAATACCATCACATAACCTAAATTAACAGTTATATCTAACTTTACCGTGTTCAGTTGTCCACTTAGCTATTGAATAAGGACAATAAAAATATCAGCTGAAGGGTTACTTGGAGATTCACAGATTCAACAGAGTTGGAAGGGACCGCTAGTTGCCATACATAGTAATGTGTGAGAACATGTGTCTTTTTAAAGGGAAAGAAAAAAGTAGAAATCTCCTAATTTTGCAGACGTTATAGGATTTTCTTGATAACCTGAAGAATATCGTTAGCACTGGGCTAAGCCTTAACTGAACAGACTTGTCAGTCTGAGTCACTGTGTTTTACTTTGGAGAACTGACATATGAATTCACACTGGTGGTGAGTGAGTGCTATCAGTTCAAATTCTTCACGTTTGTGGGCAATGATCCTATTAACTGAATTACATTCAGGAAAAGCTTTATCACTTCTGAAAGGGACTGCATGATGCTGTTACCGGTGGTAAAATGGAGCTGTAGCTGACAAATTCAAACATCCCTACAGTTTCTGACATATCTCGGTCATGCTACATATGTCAAGATGAATACACAAGCAAAGAATAACTTTGCCCAAGCCCCTTGAAGTACAGGACCATCCATTCACTATGTGACAATCTAAAGGGGAACCTCAGTAATGAATGAATTAGTATGTGCACACACACTAAGAAATGCAAACTGATGTGGAAAGGAAAAATAAGTTATTCATCCTCCAAAATAACCACTCAAAATAGTCTTAGATTCCTGCTGCTTTCCTTTATTAGAGGAAGAGACCTGGTATAATTATGTGAGTTGGGGAATATATTTTGTTTGCCTGTTGGAACCAGTTTATTAGAACACATTTCTATATGTAGTTAATGTTGTAAACTTTTATGGAAAAGTTAAGCAGCTTTTTCCCCCCTCCCACACTTACTCTGTGATTAGTAGAAGTGTAATACAATAAAGAGTTTTCCCGTGCAAAACTGAAAGTATTTCAGTGGGATGGAAGAAAAATATTTATCAAAAACATCTAAGTAGCTGTACAAAATTAAAGGTTTTGTTCCCACTCATGCTAATTCAATGTGCCAGAATTACTTCTTCCTGAATTGTGTATCTTTCAGCAGACTAAAATAAAGCAAGAAAGGCACCTGGGGACAATATAACAGCATGCAATTCTGATCTGCAGCTTGTACTCCTAGCCATGCTCTGCAGACTAATTTTCCAGCTCCATCTGCCCTTTTGCTATGCAGACTACTTTCTCCAGACATAAGCAAACTGAGCAGAAAAGCACAATCATAAAATAAATAAATAGGGTTTCCTTGCAATTTTGTGCAGTAACACTCAAGTGAGTATGCCTTTTTCTTATGTGCATTTTGTTTTCTGTTATGGATAGCAAGTAATGACAGACACAGGATCTGAGGAGTTGTGCACTTTGTACAAAAACCAACTGTTTGAGCCAAAAGGGTTTTTTCTTTCTCTTGTATATAGACACTCTGAAATGAATCAGTTAGACAATAAGGTATAAGCAAAGCATTATTTATGTCTCTCTACTGATCGCCAAGATATCTGCAGTGATAAACTCTGATAAACTGGAGAAAACTTAATTCAGACCATCCAGAAAACCTTACAGAAGCTTTAAAATTTAGAGGAGAAAAAAAAAAGGACATCTCTGGAATAGATTTGAATATCTGTTGTTCATTCTGCACAACATCAAGACTTGCTTCTTCATCTTCCATCTCATGCTCTGTTTTAGTAGAGGAATATAGTATTAACAGTAAAAGGAATAATTGAGTGTTTGCAGTTGATAAAAGAGACTGTATTAAACATACCATAGCATGACGATGAACAGGTATGCCTGCAGAGGTTCATTATGAGTCTGAAAGTCAAGAATTCTATAACAAATGGAAATACGGTTGTCTATCAAAGGAAAAGTACAGGAACTAAGAGCCGCAATGTGGTGAAAAACATAAGAGACAAAAGCAACAAAAGGAAAGCTGAGTGTTATGTTATGGGCACATGACAAACAATATGAAAACAGCTAAATAATTTCCTTATTTTCAGTCTTCATAGAAATAATTAAAGGAGGCAGATATTTAGAAAAAACTACTTTTAGAGGAGAAGAAAATAAATGCTAAGATTGGGAAAGAAGGATTCGGGAATATTTAGATAAATTATATATATTTATACTGGTAGAGGTTGCCAAAACCCCCATACTTAGAGCTGTCAAACTTTCTGAAGCCATTATTGGCTCTTCACAAAAACTCATGCTAGGTAAGTTTCAAGAGTAAGAAAAGGGATCATGGTCATATATAGAATTTGGAAAAGATACATCTTAAATTGTACACCTATCAGCTAACCTTCATGACTGAAAAAATACTAAAACAAAACATCAGGTACTTGGTTCTTAACAAAAGTAGGCATTGTTTCCATCTGGAATAGCACCCTACAGATTCTCTGGAGTCTAGTGATGTGTTGGGCACTCGCTGGAATTTCTCCAGGGTCAGGGAACTAGTAATGCCTTTCCTGGATATATTCACTAGGGTGAATCTGGATTACTTGAATCTTCAGTCTTTATCTTACAGAAGGCATTTTCATTTACCTAGCTGCCTACTTCCCTGCAGTGCATAGGGATTTAATTATATTTGAGACTTCTATCCCTCTGGTCAATATCAAATTTTGTTGAAAAGAGGTTATTAATCAGGAAGAACATACACATGGAGTGTGATTGCAGTAGCCTAATTTCCCTAGGAAATTAGCTAGAAAGTAACTAAAAAACATTTCTCAAGGACAAATCTTATCAAATCAATCTGATATTTGACATTGTCTCATAAGACTTTTCTAAGTGAAGGGGAGAAATACAGCTAGGTGAAATAAGGTATTTGCAACTGGCTGGAAATCCAGATTCAAGCCACAGTTGGTGACTCAGGGAAGCCCGGAAGGCATTTCAAGTGGGAACCATTACAGTTTTTTCCCATAGTCAAATTCTTTTATATTCTCAATGGTTTTGCACAACAGAATAAAAAGCTGTGAATGTCATCCAGCTGACAAAGCTTCAGTACTTTCAAGAAAAATAATGGGAATTCAAAGTGAACTTGACAAAATAGTCCATATAGAAAATGCAATGCAATTAGACTGTAGAGTTCTGTACCTATGGAAAGACTACTCCAAAAGAGAAATAAAAAAACCCCTATCTTATCATATGCGCTGTTGAAAAAAAGTCTCCAGATTTCGGCAGGTTTCAAAACCAATTTAGATAATGGATGTTTTTATCCCAGAGAAAAGGTAACTTTAATTCATGGATGTGTCAAGTTTAAAATGCTTGAGGGACTTTGTCTACTCAGTCCTGAAGAAGTTTCAGTGGGTACATAATCCTGAGTTTTTTCTGTCAAAGTAAGGTATAAATAGGCAAAATAGAGTTGGAAAAGCAGCAAAAGGTACACAGAGGAAGTTTCCCCATGCACAGAAAGGTGGCTGCTATGGCAGCAATCATCTGTACTACTCTACATCACAAAATAGCAGTAAAAAAATTCAAATTTATCTTGAAGGATATTTATGTTACACGTTAGGAAAAAGCTTTTTAACTGAAAAATAGTTAATAATGGGTTAACTGGAGATATTTCACCAGTGTGCATTATTAGAATTTAAGAACAATTTAAACGAACAATAACCACGTGCCAGCACTAGATGTGTGGAGATCTAGCCAGGTGATCTTCCTGTTCCTTTTACCAAGGTATTTATGGGAGTTTGCAGAAGGGAAAGGCACTGTAGATATGAATTAAAAGTTACAGTTAATAAATTCTTTGCAACTGTTGCACATCAGACTTCACCAAATGTTCTCTTACCAGGGGAAGCTACAACATGCATAGAAACTAACTTGGGAAGCTCCTATTAAACATAACATGCTGAACGTTTTCATGCACAAGTCAGTACACGGTGCATTCTTCAGTCTAATTTGGTTCTGAGATGTGCATTAGGAGCTCTCTTTCTGCTGTGGTCAAAGCTGCCAGCATTAGCTCCTTCCCCAGCATTAATTATTCATCTATCCTGTTTATAAACCCATGATATATAGCATCAAATAGCATTTTCTTTGTATCCCTGTCATCTGAGAATGTGAGGCTTCTCAAATCCTATGTAATTACATCTCTCATCAGTTTGTATTATTGTATAATGCCTATTTTCACTGAAACGTTTGCTACTAAATCAGGAATCAAAAGACAAAAAAGGAGTAGCCAAGACAGGTCTTGGTTTTTTTTCCCTTTTTTTTTTCATTTTCCTATTTGTACTTTAACACCTTTCTCATGTGCATGACTTTTCCTATAGATTTCTTAAAAAGAGATCAAAAAATCCACTATGGTTTGGGACATTGAAAGAAAGATACTAAGAAAAAAATAACTCATTTGTAAAGCAAGCTTCCATTTCTCCTATTGAATTGGATTTTATTTTTTATAATTCATGTTAATGTTGAAATAATTATACTAGGAATATCTCCTCAAGAGGAGTTAAATTATGTCTCATTAATCTATGGAGATTTATCCCCACAATAGGGTTTAACAGTTTCTACCACAGTAAGACACTAAGTAGCAACCATTTCCATCCTTTCCTCCTCTATACATGCTAGTCACAATCAGATGTGATTGATTCCTTACCCATAGCTAAGTTTTTGTATTTAAAAATGTTTACCTGCAGAAGACAACATCAGTGTCTCTAGCCTTACACATCTTACACATCACTAAGCTCCCATCAAGCCCCTTAATTAATAAACAGCTAACAAGTATCCAAGTAACAACCCGTTCAAATGCAACCCCAGCAAGCATCATCATGGTTTTAGGATTATAAACCTACTGTACATTACCCAAGGCTCTCTGTCTTGATAGCCAAAATAAAGCTGGGATATCACCCGGTTCCTTATCACTCAGTCTTCTTTATAAGTTCACACAGTTATAATGTTAAGAGAAAGAGATTGCTCTTTCCACACTAGGACGCATGTAAGAATTCTATGAAATTAATTTGTCAGCTACAGAATTCAGTAAGAGTTTAAGGCTTTAGCAGATCATCATTGTGAGACTCATCAGAAAAACAGGAAAAACCGAATACTTTACATAATGAAAAAAGCATTTGGCACTTTGGAAAAAAAAACTAGGCTCTGTCTGACATCAGAGTAAAGAACAAAAACAGAGGCAGCACATTTGAAGTGGACTGACTTTTATGACTTTGTGTAACTTTGAATCTTAAGCTTTACAATTACTAAGGTTCAAATTTGTGTTTCAGAATGAAAAGTGACTGCTCCAAGTTTGAAGAAAACCCATGTACTCTCAAAACACAAGACAGTCTGCCAAGGACAGTGTGTCATTTTTTAAATATCTAGGAATTTGCTACAGACGTCTGATAGAGGAGTGAACTTGAAGGACCAGAGTTCTACTCTGATTCATCAAAATATTTTTATGAAAGGTTATTTATTTCCGTGTTCAGGAAATGTAAATTTTTATGTATGCTGATCATGGAAAACACCACAAGCCATAATTACAGCAGTAAAATTTATTTGGGATATTTGGGAATATATTTCTTAGATGAGTAAACATTCTAGTATAGTAATATTTACAGGGAAATGTTACTATTTTTTACAACCTATACTTAACATCTTAAATAATTATTTTACAATCTCATTTTAATTCAGTAACAACAAAAGCTTAAGACACCATCTGAAAGAACGACCTGCAGGTTTACCTGTTGCCAAAGTTAAGTTACTTCTCCAAGAATGTTGATGGAAAAGGAAGCTGCAAGCACTAAAAAGGATTTACAATGCTGAGAATAGGGACTAAAAAAGAACCTGCATCTTTGTCTCCAAAGTCTCTATATATTTTTTTTTAGTGTAAATTAACAGAAACAGAAGAGATGGCAATCTATACAGAAAAAATAAAACAGATAAACATAGACAAGAAAGAGGTAAGTTCATCCTTGTTATGTAGATACTTATCAGATAGAACTCATACTGTCCAGTAAGGCACTGATCAGAAGTGTCCCTGTACTCTGATTTTGCACCACAGTAAGACGTTCCATTTTGTTTGCCATTTAAAACAAAATACAATTAAATAAATCTTATACAAAATGCTGTAAGTGAGGCAGGATCCTTCACTAAAACTAAGTTATTGAGAGGCACCCAGCACAGTGCTTTTCCATTACCCATCGATCTTATACTGAATGGTCCTACTTGCAAAAAAGTGAGATTGTTGTTCTTAGTGGCCTCCCTAATTAGTCTATCTTGATCTGTGCTCTTCACTGTGATATATTACCTTTTATTTAAAAGGAGTGAGAGTCTCTTGAAAAGTATTTCCTAGGGGAGTTCTTTAACCAGGTTCAATACTGGATTTGATGTTTACATTTCATTTTAGCAGGTTTTGCAGAAGTGGTGTGGTTATAGCGTAAGACATCAAAAATGCTGTTTTGGTTGGATAATAATTATACTTACAATCGTATTTACAGCTTATTTTCTGTATTGCTCTAAATAATCTCAGGGAGCGATGTTTACATTTCATTTTAGCAGGTTTTGCTGAAGTGGTGTGGTTATAGAGTAAGACATCAAAAATGCTGTTTCGGTTGGATAATAATTATACTTACAATTCATATTTACAGCTTATTTTCTGTATTGGTCTAAATAATCTCAGGGAGTCGGACTCCCTTCAGTACAGTTGTACAACACTGAAACTGAAGACAAAAATAAAGTGTTATTGCTACCACAGATTTGAATTTTCCTTCAACTTCATATATATACATCAATGACTCAAAGAGAGATTGTCTGCTTTTACTTGAGCACCCTTGCAACTCCTTTGTTCTTATTCATTAGTTACATCACTGTTTTGTTGAAATGTATTGTGGCATTCATCTCCATCCTTTCAACCCTACCGTTTAAAGGTCCCTTTCAACCCAAACTATTCTGTGCCGTAGTAGTATCAATGAACTTTGAAATAAGAAAGGTTCCAGACTTGTGTTGCCAATTTTTCTTCACCTTTTCTTCAACTTTTTCTGCTCAAATTCTAATCCCTGAAAGAGATGAACAAACTGGCTTAAATATTATTTATTGTGTTTCTGAGTGCTAATCAAGTTCATTCCTAAGGGAAGGAGGAGAAAGGAAGGAAAGTTTATTTTCTTGCTAAAGGTGGTATGACAAAGCACTCCAACAGTTAGTAAGTTATACCCGTGTTCTCTTTCAGTTCGAGGTATGCTGTTAATTTCATTCAAAAGCAACTTTCAGGAAATAAAGATATTTAGCACAGTTTGCTAACTGGAAGAAGAAAAAAACCTCCTACTGTTGTCTTATTCTGACTGTAGTAGAAAAATTTCCTTTTGTAACTTACAATCTGAAAGTATTTCTATATCCTCTAGAAAAGATTGGTGAAATACTCTGAATAAGAATTTGTAGCTTATTTAGTGGCTGATTCAGAGAAATAATCCATTTATGATAACCAGGTAAATATATGGTGCTAAAATATTTTATTCTGGTTTTCCTTGTGTAATGCAAAGACTTCTCATAAATATGTATTTTTCCCTTCTGTGAAATGATCATAGCAGTTCTTAATACTGTTTTTTCATAAGCGTAAAAAACCTTCTAAATAGATGTAAATAGGAACTGTAGAGATACTGTTCCACCTTGCTCAATGAGAAGCTTGTGATCTTAGGTAAGGCAATGCAGGGAATGCAGATAAAAATGCAAGCTAGTTAAGTCTAGCAGAGATAGTCTCATCCATGACAGCTTTATTAAGAATCCAATTGTTTATGATTCAAAATGTAATGAAAGTTGTACCCACTAAGGAGAAAGACTATGCCTCCACAATGCAAATTTTCAAATTACAGAATCTAACTAGGGGTTAGTGTACTTTTTATTAGCAGTGCTCTCTTCTGTTTTAAAATTCATTGTTATGCACAGAGATGCCTTTTGTTTCCAGGGACAGCTGATAGTTCAACAATATCAGTTTCTAATTCCCTCCATTTCATACGTTAGAGATGTAAATGTTTTGATACTTGGAACAGCAGTCTTCAAAGATATCCAGGTAATTTTTAATTGGTTTATGCAGTTAATGTTTTGTATCTACAGAGCTAGGCAAGCGACTGGAGTCCATACCCTCATCCTTTGGGAAGCATTACACGTTGATTGCTTACAGACAAAGCATAACAGACCTGCTTTATCAGTGGGGTGATAACACAACTGCTTGTTTCAATCCATTTCCTGATAGATATTTTTCCTCAAAGAGAAAGCCGTAATCTTGGCAAACACACTAAAACCAGAGCGGGAGTGTTGAGCAAGGCAGAGAAGATGTATTTCTGTTGAAACAATTTCAGCTAAACTGTAATTACTGCTAAACACTAATACATTCAGGGTCCAGTTGCTATGCAACAGTATACCTGCTGCAGACAAAATGAGCCGGAGAAAAGCCAACTGATTGACAGGAGATATGTCTTTACTTTATCAAAGGGATGACCTTTTCACCTTTCATTATATTCTGTCACAGACAGCTTTTCTCTGCAATTTTCAAGAGCTGCATCATCCTATGATACTTCAACAGTCCCACCAGTTTAGCACAGTGTACATCACTCTCCCAACTTTAAATCTGTGCTTACCGTGACCAAACACTGTCACCTTGGCCATTTCCATGACAGATAGACTACATTTTGTAACTTCAAGCTTTTGTCTTTTCTGATTCCACATTCCCGAGTCGTGCCCTGGATCGCACATAGGATGAGTTGATTCACTAATAATTTTTATCTATTCTCTCTTACTATTCTAGTGATGAAAATAAGCAAAAGTCCCGATTCACTAGTTCTCAGTAAAATAAATTTAAAGCAGATTATCTATGTCCCGAATAGCAGAGACTGCAGAAATTGATACATTTCCCAACAGCCTTACAAGCAAACAACTTGCCATCACGCAGTAGGGTTTCTCTGTCCAAGAACATATTCCTGGGTACATTCTTACAAAACAAAGTCACCCAAAGCAGCTGAGCCCAGAGGGAGGTGAAACAGCATCCTACAAAGCCGAATAACACATCTCCAAACTAAGCTGGAGACTGAAGAAGTCCCTACATGTACAAAGAAAAATGTCCAATATATACATCTTGGTTTATGACTTTTCTTTAAATTTCTCAAGCATTAAACAGGTCCTTTAAAACAAGATATAATAGAGAGAGCAAAGTATTTCAATTTAATGGAGGCAATTTTCTCCCACCTTACCCAGTCCTTTAAGCAAAAACATATTCCACACATCATGCTGCTTAAGCCAAAGTGCATTTTTCTTGTAATTTAACTGCTGGATTTTTACAAACCATAAACTGTCATTTTGTCACTCTGCTGACTGACAGCTTGTCCTGCATTGAGCTGCAATACACAGTTTTTTAAACTGACAGCATATTACTGTCTAGCATCAGCAAGTCCAAATTGATTTGAGTTGTAAATTAAATGCCCTGATGGTTGTAACACGGCGATGTTTTACTAGAGTCAATGGAGGTTTTTCTTTGTTGTGGATATGAGAGCGTGCCAAGTCCCCAGAGTCCCACTCAGAATGTGAATATTCCATAATTTTCAAACAAACCACAATGTGCAACCTGATCAACAAGGAGTTTCAGGAAAATAAACTCATGGAACCAGATGACATCAGCTGTGAAAACCAGACACTGAAAATGCTCCTGGTTGCCAATTCTCAGGTTTTTAAATACTGAGAAAAAAGTTCTCATGAACTAACCAGTAACGAATCTCATAAACTTGGTCTGGAAGAGTAACTGAAACAGAAAACACCTAAGAAAAACAAGCAGAGGTTCTTTTTTAATATAAAGAGGCTGTTCAGAATTTAACAATCATTAAAAAAGGACGAACTCCTAGTCTTTAAAATTTACCAAAAATCCCCCATGAAGCTAGTACTTAATTTTATTTTTTTTACAAATAAGTAAAATGTTAAATTAAGTTTCATCATTCCTGTTGACCATTTGTTTTTTATGATGGAGTCTTATTTTTCAAAAATCAAAACCAATACATTTTGAATCTTGGACTTAGCAGAGGGTTGGTGGCTTGTACCTTTCTTTCTGTTTGCTTACAGAGAGTATTTGTTTTGGGGCTCAGTGTACCTGGTATCATCCTTTAAAGTACAAAAATAAATTTTAACAGGGTGATAATGAGTGCATTTACCACCTTTCTCTGCAAGGTTAAACAGTTCAGTTGAAGACTTTTCCAAACTTCTTCAGCTCACACTTTCTTTGCTGTCCTAAAGTTACAGTATTATCACTTCAGCTGGAGAGGATTCAGAGTGCAATGCTCCACAGAATATTTCCCAGGAAAACTTCCTAGTTCAGCCCTATTAATTCCCCCATAAGAAGCTCCTTTAAGTCTCAGTTGTATTGCTGAGAAAAGATAAGTGTCATTCACAGAAGAGAAGGAAGCTAGGCAAGGAGTACAGAAGTTCTTACTAATGATCTGGTTTTGTGTTAATGAGCACAGAATGATGCTCACAAAAATAGTTAAAACTGATACCTGATGTGCACTTTGATTTGGTTAGAGATTCAGACTTTTTGTCACTGTAAAATAGATAACATATAGCTAACATCTTGTGCAAGGTCCACAGGGTTGTGGAAGTTTTCCTTTCTGTTCCTACAGTGCTTGAATATATACCCATTGTGAAAGACAATTTTTACTAACTAGTCACAGCAAAAAGAGACAGAGAAGACTTTTCATTTGGTTGATGAAGAGCCTTAAACAAATTTTAGAAAACAGTATGAAACTTGAACCTATAGTATAGACACAATAGGAATACTTACTTGCTCTCTGTTAGAATAAATTTTCAGGGCTGGGGTTCCAAGACATGAAATCTAAATTTCAAGCTAAATTAAACTTTTCCTTTGCCTGGACCTTTCTAGTCAAATGCAGAATATCAAGCAGCACTGTACAAGATCTTCAGTAAAGAAAACGGGAAAGGAGTGAAAACATGCTTATCTTTATAGAAAGCTGAGAGCTTTAGTTGGCCTTAATTACATTTAATATAAGGAACTCAAAGATAGAAAATCATGCGGACTAGCCACCTAAATTCGTTCTAGTCAAAGGAGGGAACAAGCACACTAGAGACAGCTTATTATATTTTTTTATAGTATGGGACAAGTTACCCTGTGGAAATGTTCTTCTCTCATACTGACTGTATTTGGAGTAGACTTGAAAAAAATTAATTCTAGTACTAGACTGTAATAAAAAAAAAGGTATTTAACAAATTTGATCCAGGAAAAAAAAATCTTAACAGGTTTGGGATTTATTACAGAAAGTTAATTAAAATACGTTTTTTGAATATCAATCTGATTATTTAACTAGGAAAAAATCTATAAACAGTCACATATTCAATGTTCAAAGAAGTTATGACCGGTCAGGTAAGTGACTTAGCAAAGTGAGGTCATTTAAACATTTTAAATAACTTTTCCTCAAATAGATAAATAAAACCAGCTTTTCTTAGCTGTAGGGTAGTTGCTTCAGTTTCTGTAAATACTGTGTGTTTATCTAAAAAAATAACTTCTAATGAATATTCATATTCTTAATTCAAAATGAACTAAGCTGCTCGTAACCTTATGTATCTGTTCACTCAGGGGTTCCCACACTGAGCCTACTAATAGCAGTGACTCATTATGGTAATCAGGCACAGGCTGCATGATATTCAAACCATTGTTCCTGTCCTTCATGACCAGACCTGAGCCCCAGCTTCTATTTTCAAAGGCACATAAGAATGATGTGATAATAATAGACTTAAATTTAGTTACTTGAACTACACCTGAGTCTGGATTCAGCTCGTGTACACAACAATCATAGAATCATAGAATTGTCTAGGTTGGAAGGGACCTTTATGATCATCTAGCCCAACCATCAACCTAACTCTGACAAAAAAACATCACTAAACTATGTCACTAAGCACTATGACAACCTGTCTTTTGACTACCTTCAGGGATGGTGACTCAACCCCTTCCCTGGGCAGCCCATTCCAAGGCTTAATAACCCTTTCAGTGTAAACATTTTTTCCTAATATCCAACCTGAACCTCCCCTGGTGCAACTTGAGGCCGTTTCCTCTTGTCCCATCGCCTGTTCCTTGGGAGAAGAGACTGACCCCTTGAGTCTACACTCTCCTTTCAGGGAGTTGGAGAGAGAGAGAAGGTCTCCCCTCAGCCTCCTTTTCTCCAGGCTGAACACCCCCAGCTCCCTCAACTGCTACTCACAAAACTTGTGCTCCAGACCAGTTTTGTTGCCCTTCTTTGGACCTGCTCCAGCACCTCAAGGTCTTTTTTGTGGTAAGGGGGCCAAGCTGGACACAGGACTCGAGATGGGGTGGAGTACAGGGGGATGATCACTTCCCAAGTCCTACTCACCACACTGTTCCTGATACAGGATGCTGTTGGCCTTCTTGGCTACCTGGGCACACTGCTGGCTCATGTTCAGCCAACAGTTTACCAACCCCCCCAGGTCCTTTTCTGCTGGGTAGCTCCAGCTACTCTTCCCCAATATTCCACTTAGCCAGAACTGCAGGCTAAGGCTGGAAACATTCCTGTATGAATACGTATCCTTCCCAGGAGAACACAAGTGCTAGAAGGAATTGGGTGTGCTAGAGAAGACGTCCAATTCCTGCTAGCACTTGTGCTCTCCTGAGAAGGATACCAATTCTGGAGACAGCTCATACAATAAGCAAATGTCAAATGTCCCTCAATTTTGACTGGACTCAGCACAGTAGGAGACAAGATGGAACCAGGTAAACTGGCTTTTAGAGATTACGGAGTTAATAAATGGACAAAGCCTTTTTGCTCCTTTTATCAAAGTGCAATCGTGATATCTGTCCCCATCTGTACAGAGTCCTGCTGCTCTGAACTGGGCCTCTGATATACATCCACAGAACAGATCATCTGGTCAAAGAGTAAGACCATCGAGGAGTTTGTGTGGGACCACTTCACTTACACCACCTGTGCACCCCAGTATATTATAAATGAAGCAAAGAAGACGTGCCTTCTGAGCCAGATTCCTGGGTGAGAAATTTCACTCGCACGCGAATAGCCTCGATCTCAAAATCATGACAGAATATGGATTGTGTGAGAGGCAAGGTCGAAGCTGAAAGTGCTGATATGTTTGTAATTTCTAAAGGTTTGAATGACCAGAATTTCTGCTTCCATGGTGATTTTACACTGATGTACCTTTTTTTTTTTTAACGTGAGAATATTTTTTGCTTTATAGCCTTCTTTAATCATCTCCAGTATTAATGTAAGTTATACACATACGTGTTTTAGAAGATCTCTGAACCTCGTCTGTAGGTAATGAAATCTGTTCTAGCATTCATCTTGTAGACACACGAAGACACGTGTTTTCATTTTGTGGATATAAATTTCTTGCACATTAACAAAGTTAGCAACTGCTTCTTGCAACAGCCTTTTAGATATTGAGTCAGAAGCTGACTTTTAAATATTGGCTATAACATAGGAGACTTTCCCAAAATTAAACAGTGCTTATTGGGTACGAAAACTAACAGACCATTTTTGCCAAAATCCTGACAAGTGCGGGCTCATAGAATAGGATCATTAAAAGAAATACATCTCACCAGGAAAACAAGCATGCTCACGTACAACCTAGTACTCTGACTGCTTGCCCCTGTATTACTTGTGTTTACTACCAAAGATTCTACATCACTGGGGGACAAAGAAAAGCATAAGGCAGTTTTAGCTTCTATTACTATTAATTTTGGACTAATATGGGATAATGACTGTTAATGCTCTATGGATTTATATTTCCCTAACGAATGAACAAAGCATCCTATTAAAACCCATGACAGTACCACGTATGCTTGAGGGTAGAAAAGATCATGCATTGATTAGCGTCTCATCAGCATTTCAACAATGTTGAACAATCTGTTTATTCATTCTGTGTGGCTTTACATTCACAATAAACTCAGCTGAAATTAATTTGCTTTCATAAGAACCAGAAGTTTTAGCTGTTGTAGTTTTCACTTCTGCAAGAGATGCAAGCCATTCTCCATTCCAGCTTAAAATTAAGATAGAAAAGCATGCAAATAGGCTAAGGTGTTATGCTTGTTTTCCAAGAAAAGGAAGGGGAGAACCTTTTCAGAGTTGAAAGACAGCAAATATTGAAATAATTAAACCATTTTCCTGGGATATTATACATGCATAAAATGAGTTTACAGAGCACATTCAAGACAAAACATTGAGTACCCTCGGCTAGGGAGTTAAGATTAGCAAGGAAAGAGGATAGAAGTATTTCACTTATCTTCCACTTCAGTCGTTCAAATGTATATACTATTATATCACTATTATTACTTGAAGATCTGGAAGGATAGTGTCACATAGAAGAGTGGTGGGGGTTAAGCTAGCAGGCTAGCTAGATAATTTATATGAAGCCAACATTATCATGTATAGTCTCTGTAAAAGGAGTTTATTTTTAATCAAATCAACTAACTAAAAGACCTTACTGGTGTTGTGGTTTTGACTGGATTGACCAATCAGAACGACAGATGGCCCCTCCCTCTCCCCTCTAAGAAAAAGAGAGGAAAGGAAGAGATAAAAGATTTATGAATTTAGAAAAAAATAAACTACTTTAATTAAAATAATAAATAATGAAATAATAAATAATAAATAAAAAGAAGAAAAGAAAGGAAACGAAAAAAAAGTATACAGTATATACAGAGCTGTATCAAGCTCCCAGGCTGACCAGCAGGCACAGGAAAAGTCCCAGGCTGGACTCAGTGATGGACAGGAGCTGGATTCCGGATCTGGAGTCAGGAATGCTCAGATCAGGATCAAAGGCAGACGAACAGACAGGATCCTCCTCGGACATCGGCCATTGAAGAAAGAGAGTTGACCCTTTGATCCCTCAGCTTTTCTACTGAGCATGATGCAGATGGGATGGAACACCCTGTTGGTCAGTTTGGGGTCACCTCTCCTGTCCCCTCCTCCCCACAGCTGGGACCCCTCTACACTTTTCTGCTTCTGACCCTCCAATGGGGCAAATAACGAAGTTACCTGACCTCGGTTGTTATAGCAATAAGTATAAGCAAGAGCCACTCTGCTCGCCATTCCTTGGTATAATCAGGTCTTGTCACTGTGAGAGTGAACAGTTTCTGAACAATATGATGTTAATTTCAGAGTTTAGTTAGTCAGAAGAGGCCCAGCTAAAAAAGTAAAATTACTGAACAGAAAATTAGTTCTGTTTTACCTTAAACCAGGGCAACTGGGAAAATCACTATTGCACAGAGGCTTACAAAGTCCCTGATGTTTGTGTGCACAAAAAACATGTTTTGACTTTTTAAAAAACAAAAAAAAATTAGTAGTATGAAAAAAAACTGATTCTGTCCAGAGAAATCAGGCTCTGAGGATGATTTACCACACCTGACAGCTCACAGTGGAAGAAGCACCAACTGATATTGTCACTGTAAGTGTTTCAAGAAGAAGAGTCTCACCCATCGAACAGCAAGGTGCTAGTGTATGGTTGAGCTTTAGCTCAGGATTTTGCATTAGGGGCCAGGACAAGGGCTCCTAATTCACCCCTGAGAGCAGCTGTCAGAGGCAGAGGCTGCCTGGCTCTTTGCAGCTTTGAAAAGTCTCACAGAATGCAGTATCTACCATAATTTTTCTTTTGTTGTTCCAAGTGCTTATGTGATCCTTCTTGAAAATGCCTATGACAGATACAATTGTTATAAACCTGAAAAAGGGTATAACCTCTGGAAATGTAGTGAAATATTAATTCCTCCCTAAGAAGTTTGTCTTGTTAAAAGCAATGTGTGGTTTAAATAGCAACAGCATTTGTGAAGGAACACAATCACTGGGGGGAGGCATGGAAAGGCATGAATTAGTGCTTTGGATAAACTGATTTTTTTTTTTTTTTTTTTTTTTTAGTGGACTGGGGGCTTTCCTGGGGCCTCTGTGAACCCATTGCTTTGTGCACAGTCATGACTGGGAACACCATGAGCAACACAGTGAGTAAAGAAACTTTAAGGTTCAATTGTATCTTGGTCACTGTAGGTCATTTCTTGGGATGCATGTCTAAGGAAAATAGACCTCATTGGCTAAGTAACACGGGATGAGGAAAGATCCTTAGACTTCCCTAGTTTAATATAAGACAAATATTCATTGGAAATGAGAAAAGCTATTTTTGTGAAATATGATGCACCTGTTTCTGCCAAGGGAATTTAGGAGAGCTTACTGGTATTGGCTCACTTCTTACGGACACCATACAACATCACAACTCTTCAGAACACTACAAACTGCTGCCTGCCAGGAAAATCTTAGTTTCTACAGACACAGCGATGATCAACAAAAGCTTTTCAGATCAGTTAATCTTGAAAAGGTAAACTTTTCCATGCTACCTATATGCTGAATTGTAAAGGCCAATAGGAAATCAGTCCAAACTCAGGAGATGTTGACATTTTAGCTTGTTTCACTGACCAGTTTTCAGCACCTCTTTCATCTTTTGATAGTAGTAATATCATGATCATATTTTACACATGCAGTCAATTCTTTGGCCATTGTTCACTCACCTGGCTTGGCCCTTGGTTTTCTTGATTTTTTATTTCCAATATTGGGTGATTTTCTTTAAACCTAATGGTGTAGCTTATATTTGAGGTCCGAATTTATAAAATTCATTTAATCATAAAAAATTTAACAAACGTTCTTGCATTATCTGGTTACTTGCATATAGATTGCTCCTCTCCCTTCTTGCCAGAGCAAACACATACGTATTTCTCTCTAAGACAAAAAAGAATTTCATTGTTAATACAACATACTCTCTTGCCAATGTAAAACTGTCCTAATGGAGGTATTTTCTATTCTAACCCTCACACACGTATATGCTTATGCAAGAGGTTTTCTGAATGCAGGTCATTGTTATACATCCTTAAATTGTTATTTCTCTTTTAATATTTTTGTCTAAAAGAGGGCACCTTGGTCACAAAGAAAAAAAAGCAAAGTCCTAATGAGTTCTCAATTAGTGCCTGAACACTCTCCTAATCTCTTATCCTCTAAAAGAAGAAACAGTGAAAGTCCATACTCATACGGCTTTGTTGCAGATACTAACTGGCTACAGGAAATATTTTATCCTATCACTAGTTCCAGGCTTCTGTGAAGAGTAATGTTATAATTTGTCATATAATCTGATATATTTCATATGCAGCCATAAAATCATACCATCATTTGCTGGCATTTGTCTGAAACAACGCATCCTCTCCTAGAGTCATTATTAGAGTAATATCCCATTTTAATCCAAGGTAAATATGTCCTTGTTTCATAGTCTTAGTTTACAATTCCAGATATGGGTTGTATTAATTATTATTGCACCTAAATTATGCTTACATTGTAATTTTGATTATATTTTAATCACTTAAGATGAAGAGATAACAATGTTTTAGTAAAATGTTTCTTGAGCAAAAATTTATCTAAGACAGAGACAAGATATGTGGATTAGAAGTCTTTTGCTTTGAGACAATTATCATTTTCAGAGAGTGAATTGCATAAATAAGAGACCGGAATCGCCTACTTCTTGTGTCATTTAATCTATCTTCCTCTGTCATTGAAGTTATTTTGTACACCATGTACTTTAATATTCTTCCACTGCATTGTCCATTGATTCAGGTGTTGAAGTTTCCAGTAATTCTCTCTCCATATGAACATATATCTTGCTGTATTCTCTTGATATTCATACTGAAATTTCTTGCTCCTAATTTCACCTTGTTACTACTATTTACAGCTCTGTGCATCAAGCTATTAATATCAGGCCCCCCATTTATGCCTATTAATTTGTCCTGAGCCATACTAACGAAAGAATATTTACTTGGAAGGCAACAAGTGACTGTGCTGTATGTATTGTGCTTTGGTTTTATCTCTACCAAAACATATCTCAAAACCTGGGGAAGGAAAGGTGATAACTATGGATAATCTAGCACAGGAGAGACAGTAGTAAGAGTTTAGGAGATCTGAAGGACAATAATAAAAAGAAAAGTTATGAATTATTTAAAATTAGCTGGGTTATTTGTAGAAATAATGGGATTAATTCAAAAGATGGAACAATTGAATATCAGGAGAAATTTTCTTCAATAGGTTTCCTGTTGGGATCGAAGAACTTTTCTCTCCAGAAGCAGGAAGAGATCTGTTGCTTGGAGTAGTACACTTTGGTCTGGGCACCAGGATTCAATAAACATTATAAAACAGTCCTCCACTCACAGCGGGATGAATTTACATTCAAAGATGTAATTTCCTATCTCTTAACTTCTGTAGTTCTCAAGAAGTATGTGTGTCTACATGGAAACAAGTCTGTCTGTCAGACAGACAAGGGTAGCTTTCTCAGCCAGAGACACAGGCTTCCACCCTTATCTACTACTGTCTTCATTCAGCTGAATGGAACCTGAACGTAAATCAATGGTCATCACGGCAAATCACTGCCTACACATAATCTTGTCCGTAGTAACCCTAGTGGAACTGTTCAGTATAATAACTGAATATTCATCCTTAGGTGTACAAACTACATAATCACAGTTTTTCTCTTTAATTTCCCATGCTCCTGTACAGACAGCTCTCTGCAAAGATGATGATGTTTCCCACTGGAGAAATGTCACTTCTGTTGCTGATTAAACCTGATATTAAAGACAAATCCACTGCAGGCTTACATGATACCAATGACCTCAGCTTACCTGGAAACTAATGTTTCCTTTTGTGTGACAATTTATTTTTTTAGTTCTTGAAAAAAGTGTCAGAAAGTAACCAGCAGAGCATGAGTTTTAATAGAGAAATTGACCTATCACATTTTTCTTTCTTTTCTTTACCTCTATTTCTCCACTGTACTCATGCAATATCAAAATACTGTTGATGAAGCTACGCGATATTGTTGCAATTTATATTATGCAAGTCATATCACCAGTTTAACTAGGAACAGCATAGAAACTGTTATTGATAAATATTTTGCATGACATAGAAATATAGCCTCTAAGGAGTAGAACACTAAACACAGATGAGTGATATGAATTTCACAGATTTATAAGGGGCAACAATATCTACAGGGTAGCTTGAAGGGAACAGAAGAGAGATAGAAGGAACTTTTCTCATTCAGATTTTACCATTTCAGCTGCAAATAATATTAGTAAGACTTCTTTCTTTCACTTGCCCCTGTGGTCCCTTTAATCCTGACCTATACGCTCTCCGTCAGGTCTTCATCCATCCCCAGGTGGAGCTCCACACACTCCAGCTGGTTGTTGACATAGAGGGCAACACCCCCTCCCCGTCTTCCCATCCTGTCCTTCCTGAAGAGTCTGTAACCCTCCTTTCCAACACTTCAGTCATAAGAACCATCCCACCACATCTCGGTAATGCCAATAAGATCATAGCCCTGGAGGTGTGCGCACATCTCTAACTCCTCTTGCTTGTTCCCCATGCTGTGTGCATTTGTGTAAAGGCACTTCATCTGGGCGCCCAATGGGGATGACTTGCTGGCTGGAATGGCTCCATTTCCTTTGTGTTGCTCTTCAAGTGGTGTTTTATCTGGGATTCCTGGATTCCCTTTGCTTCAGGAGCCTCAAGGACAGGCCTGATGTTATCACCCCCTTCCACCTTCACATCTAGTTTAAAGACCTGTCAATCAACCCAGCAATCTGTTGGGCCAGAATAGTCTTCCCCCTTTGAGAGAGGCGTCTTCCATTTCCTGTTGACAAGCCCAGTGCCGTATAGGCCAACCCACTATCAGAGTACCCGAAGTTATGGTGGCGACACCAGCCACAGAGCCGTGTATTGACTGATTTGATCCATCTGCTCCTCTCAGCATCATTGTCTGCCACTGGAGGGAGTGACGAAAAAATCACCTGCATCCCATTCTTTACTATGCCTCCCAACTCCCTGAAGTCTCTCTTTATAGGTCTTGAGCTTTGAGTTGCTGTCCCCTCTGCACCTACATGGAATATCAGTAGTGGGTAATGATCTGAAGACTGTACTAAACCAGGAAGTTTCCTGGTGACGTCCTTCACCTGGGCTCCAGGAAGAGAGCACACTTCCCTTTGAGGAGTATCCACCCGGCATATTGGCCCTCTGTGCCCCTCAGGAAGGAGTCCCCAGTGACTATAACCCTTCGCTTTTTCTTAGAAGGTGTGGTGGTGATCTGGACTAGGTGCTTTTTTGGCCTAGGAAGCATCTGTGTTATAGGGTGATCCTTACCTACTACCTTGTTCAACTGGCCGTTCTCAAGCAGAGCCTCTTATCTGTTCCTCAGAGATACTTGACATGACCAGGTAGGTAAGGTGGGAGGCTGTCTGATGCCCTGACCATGAACCTGCTTCCACTTGCTCCTTTCATTTATGCTTTTGCCTTCAGTCTGACCAGGGGTTCCTACAGGGGCTCCTGGCCCCTTGCTGCCTTTCTCCCTGTTGTTCCTCAGTCTTTCAACTTCTTCTTTCAGTTCTGCCACCATGCTGAGCAGATCATTGATCTGGTCACAGCAGGTCTCACAGCTGACATCTGTTACCAGTAAAAGGCCCTGGCACTCCCTGCAGCCTGTGACCTGGACAGCCACATGCTTCTGTGGGAGTTCTGTCTGGGTTCCCACATCCATTCTGTCTAGGGTCAAGTGCATGGCCTTTCTCTGGGTGGAGACCATGGCTACCAAGAGGACTGGTGGTCACCAGGAGGACTCACCTGTCAAGCTGAGGGAGCTTCGGGTTCCTTCCTTCATGCCCTTGGCCATGCCCCACGCTTGCCTGCTTTCTGGGTGTGCTTTGCTCCTGAGAGGCCTCTTTTAGCTGGGGGCAGGGGGGTGGTGGTTCTGCTCACACCACCTCCACAGCCCGCCCACAAGGAGCCGGGGTCCAGCAGGGACCAGTCGGCTTTTACCAGCTTCAAAAGACCTCAAAAAGAGCTCCTTGCCTGTCCTTTTTAGGTGGTTTTTTTTTTGCCTCAATCCAAGTTGGTAAGTGTTGCTTACCTCTACTGCAGCTGATCTCGACAATATCTCGCAAAAATGCTCTTTGTGAGCATTCTGGGTAAACCTACTCACCACATTCTACTTTTACATGTCTCTTACAAAGGCAAATGGAAGTACTAGACCCATTGATACACTGCTATTAAACGTCCTAACCATTCCAATGTCATATATCTGATGTTGGCTTTTATGTTATCCTTGATCATTTTTGGTTTACATTATAAAATAGGATATTAAGGTATGAAGACAGTGAAGTATTATCCTCACTTTTATTTGAAAAATAATATTAGCAATACTGTTGTTCCAATTTTCAAGAAGGGTAAGAAGAAAGACCCTGGTAATTACAGGACTGTTAGTCTCACTTCAATGCCTGATAAAATTAGGAAGATTATTCTGAGAGTTATTGAAAAACACCTGAGAGACAAGGCAGTCATTGGTCATAGCCAACACTGGTTCATGAGGGAAAAGTCATGCTTAACTAACTTAATTTTCTTTTAAGACAAGGTCACTCATAAAGTTGACCAAGGGAAGTCAGTAGATGTGGTGGGTCTGGATTTTAGCAAAGGTTTTGATACTGTCTCTCACAATATCCTTCTGGACAAAATAACCAACACACCTGGACAAGTCCCTAATATGGTGGGTGAACAATTGGCTGATGGGTCAGGCTCAAAGAGTTAGAGTAAATGGTGGGACACTGGAACAGGCTCCCCATGGAAGCGGTCACAGCTCCAAGCCTGTCAGAGTTCAAGGACTGTCTGGACAATGCTCTTAGTCATATGATTTAGTTGTAGGCAATCGTGTAGGAAGCAGGGAGTTAGACCTGATGATGCTTATGGATCCCTTCCAACTTAAGATAATCTATGATTCAATACACAGAGATTACTAATGTATATTTGTGTTTTCTCTTATAACACTGTATAACTCTGAATTCAGGCCCCAAATCTCTTTGATTACAACAGGATCAGATTTGTGTCCACAATCCTTACCTAAGGCAACAGTAATGTGTTCACATAATTAATTTCTCCTAAGGCCTATCTTACATTAAGCAAGTGGTTCAGAAAATAGACAATATCACATTAAAATCATAGGAGAAGCATTACTCTCTCAGTGAGCCATCACATATTTTCAGAGACCAAAAATAATAAAAAAAATCTTTCTATACTTGGAGATCACAAAATAAGCAAAGAAAAAAAAATATTTAAGAACAAAGAACAATTTAAGAGCAGTGGCTTCTGATAAATAGTGCTAAACCTCCTTGGTTTAAGAAGACTGAAGAAACTAAAATGCAAGAGAATAATATGATTTCCCATTCCTTTCTTAATTACTTGTGTGCAGGTAGGTAACTTGCTGGCTTATTTTCATGCCTCCTGTGCAGTAAATTCATTACATTTGTTAAATATTGCAGTTGCTTTGGTCTTAATTGCTAAGGCATGTATATAATGTACAGTGGTAAACAGGGACCATGTAAGTGACTCAAACTCAGAGGTGACGATAGTGATGGCCTGAGTTATGAAAACTGAAAGCAAGGTGATAATAGGAAAGACGTTTATCACAAAAAAAACCACAAGTGAATGAAAGACAAAACTTTCACATCTCAGATGTTATCCCCCTTTCTTCCTTACTTTGAACATCCTTCCAAAGCCTTGAAGTCATTGCACAGATCTAAAAAAAGCTTTCAAAATAAAGCAAACATGGAATTAAGTCGATATACAGTTCCATAATTCCATGGCATAAATGTAAAAGACCAGCTGAACATGTGACAGTGAGTCCATCTATGTCTTGATGTGCAAGTATTTAACAGCTGCAGATATGGTGTCCTCATGCTAACAGAAGTCCATTCACATCAGTTCCATGAATTTATACAATAATGCAGAAAATAATGGGTTTCTTTCTTTTTTTTTTGGTCACTGGAGTTCTTTCATGTGCCTCAAATAATTATTTTGCAATATGCTTCTATCAATAGCTATCAGAACAATAGAGTGATTTCATGCAAATATTTAAGTACATAAAGAAGCTCTTAAGTTCTACCCACTGCATTTGTAAAAGACTTTGTGTGCATGTAACTCCAGGTTTTGCCTTTGCATTTATTGCAGGAATTTCAAATATTGTACTGACTGCTGTCTTTGTGGAAGCTTATGCCAAAATTCATCTTAACTTCACTGGCAGCAGGATTGGTTCCATTGGGTAATACTGTAACCCTTACCTACAGCATTACATTGATAACATGTAAAATTGAAATTGATTCCCTTGAAGGTTTGTCTTAAATGATGGAGGAAAAATAGAGAATTATGAATATATATGGCTAAAATTTTTTTCCTTGGATATTTGCAGCTTAGTCTACTACTGTAATGGATCAAACTGAGCTATGACTTCAGATGCTTCAGAATTTGAACAGTTCTGCTTCATTTTTACATGTAAGAATATCCAGTGCTTTTCAGCTTTGTTCTAAATGTAGAAATACCATGATGCAGTAACATTTGACATCTGACTTAGTAATCTTCATATTTTCTGCTGCATAAAAATCAGAACGAGGGACAACCGTCAAGCACGATAGGAAAATTTTCATCTTCATATACAGAGATAGGTGGAAATTAAGAATGGAAACTGAGAAATGCTTGCTTCTGTGACACTACTGGGGGGTGCAATAATGCCTTTTAGATAAGTCCCTTTTTAATGAGATAATATTCATTAAAATATTTTCACCTTATTATAATCAGGAACTTCAAATATCTAGTTTGCTGCAGCTAGAAGACACCTTGCAAGAAGCAAGAAAGGTAGGCCAGATGCAAAAAGGCTTGTTCATCTACTTTGATCTTGTTCCTGGCAGACCCCCAAAATGCATCAACAGCTTATCTGTGCTGCTTTTTACATCTGCTGAAAAAAAACGCAGACTCAAACCTTGGTGAAGGAAGAGAAGCACAAACCCACTCCTGCCCCATTAAAAAATAGAGTATCTAAATTATCAAACCATTTCAAGACAACTTTTCGTGATGGCTAAAGTATTACACATCTGATTATCAGTTATTTGTGGGGTAAGTGACAGGTATGCATCAAACAATGCGTTGGAGCTAATGCCTACTGTTGTCATCCTTGGCTTTGAAAGACTTTGTGATCGTTTTCATTTCTCATGTCAGCAAGGTTCTTGTAAGCAGAGATTGTGTCTGTAGGAGTTCTGTACGTGGTTTCACAAACCGCTTTGAATATCCCTGTTCTGCAATTATCTTCCATAACGAACTCTGTCCTGTGGCTGAGAACTACACTCAGCTCTTCTTAAACTGAAAAATAGCCAATAAACACTAGAAGTCGTTGTTACAAGTCTATGGAAGTATATCTCTAAACTACATTTCGTTGTTCCAGTCTCCAAAACAATATAGTTTTTCTGGCAGAATCCTGTGTATCAACAGCGGCTTATTTCTACACTGCATTTTTTCAGAGCTGAGTTCAACTTGGGCTTCATTGCCAAGGTGACATCCTGGAGACTGCTGAGCAGGGGAAGGACTGTTGAGTAGGTCAGAGACAGCAGCATTTCCCAGAATGACAAGCCTCTCAACTACCAGATATCACCAGATCGCATATTAAGGAGGAGAGTAACTGTCAGTAACTGTCTCAGTCTCTCAGTATCTTTCCACACCCTAGACCGCATGACCTCTTCAGCTGAGAATGAATGCAGGGATACAACATTTTACTGAGCCCTGCCTTAACCATGCGTTTGTCCTTCTTTCCATCAAAATGGCACTTAACGCGTACAGCAAAGACTCGAAGGATGTGGAGGGTGGAGAAGCTGGGGATGAGCTGCTCTGTGGGAGTTCAGCAGATGTCCTTGCACTGGTGGGAAGGAAGCCGTGGGAATAGTAAAACCATGTCTTTCATAGAATCATAGAATTTCCCAGGCCAGAAGGGCCCTCCAAGGGTCATCTAGTCCGACCTCCCCGCAGTCAGCAGGGACACCCCCAACTAGACCAGGTTGCCCAGGGCCTCATCGAGCCTCTCCT
>NW_015090799.1:2317065-2388997 GCF_001431845.1 Calidris pugnax | reverse complement strand
TCAGGTACTGGAAGGCTGCTATTAGGTCTCCCCGGAGCCTCCTCTTCTCCAGGCTGAACAACCCCAGCTCCCTCAGCCTGTCCTCGTAGCAGAGGTGCTCCATCCCCCTGATCATCCCTGTGGCCCTCCTCTGGACCCTCTCCATCAGGTCCATGTCCTTCTTATATTGAGGGCTCCAGACCTGCACACAATACTCCAGGTGAGGTCTCACCAGAGCAAAGTGGCAGAATCCCCTCTCTGGACCTGCTGGCAACGCAGCTTTTGATGCAGCCCAGGATGGGATTGGCCTTCTGGGCTGCAGCTGCACACTGCCTGCTCATGTCCAGCTTCTCGTTCACCAGCACCCCCAAGTCCCTTTCCTCAGGGCTGCTTTCCAATACCTCACCCCCCAGTTTGTATTGGTGGCGAGGATTGTTCCGGCCCAGGTGCAGAACCTTGCATTTGCTCTTGTTGAACCTCATGAGGTTCACCTGGGCCCACCTCTCCAGCCTCTCCAGCTTTATACAGTATTATTTGTGTGGCGGGAAATCTAGCAAGGCAAGACAAATAACACATAGCAAGGTAGAAAAATAGAAAGTAATGTTTTGGTAGTTTAAATGTATAAACACTTAAATGTAGCCAGTTGTGTTGCTCACAACAGCGTGTGGACATCCGCTTGTAACCAGTCTGTGTGGAGAGCACAGCGCGTGATCAAAAGAGAGAAACTATATATGCTGTAAAAATAAAACATTAAACGTCTTCACTTCGTTACTTGGCGGAGTCCGTGCCCTTATTTGCCACAGAAGGATATGTGAAATCTCCAAAACTATACTCTCTTCATGTAATTTGCATTCTTTGGAGGGATTTATACAATACTTCTGAAAGTTCAACTGCTGTCTATTAGCATCTCAGCCAAAACAAACCTAATTTTTTGTATGTATGAATGAAATCCCATGGATTTTCTTTTATCTGCACATGCCAAATTATTTTCTTCTCCCTTCATTCTACCTATACTTTGTGCAAGTGTTTTTTATACTCTCTCCATCAAGTTTCACCTTACTCAGGATTTATTAATCAGAAAAAGTGCAAGACAATCAAATTAGGTCCAGCATGCTCCTGCTGTCAAAAAATCACCCAGCTGTGATTGATTAATAGAAGATTGCATCAGATTTTGTGGTGCAAATCCTTCCCTCAAAAAATTTGCAGTTGCTTAACATGTTTCTGTCAGCAGACCTTCTCAGCTGACAATCTTTATGGAACAGCCATCTGTTTTTGAGGATTATAAATACTTCATCAAAATATTTATGACATGTTTCTCCTGAAAGATGATATCTTCTCCTTTTCAGTAGATTAATGTCTTAAGGTAACTGCAAAAGCTAAGTATACAGTCAGAAAATAAACTCTAAGGTTTATCTAATTCACCAGCCAATGACATAGTCCATTTTTTACTGTCATAAGGGATATTAAACTAACATCAACACTTTCAGAGATGCTGTTGTTTTATTACAGACTTAAAGGTCATGCTAAATCAAAAATAAGTAGAATTTAAAATGGTTAATTTGAGGTTGCATCTTCCCTCTTATCTCTCCTCTTGATTTACCACCCATTTGTCTTATTTCTTGTCCTGATGTTTTTCTGTCATTTCAAGAGGAATTAGAATTCAGGTAGTTTAAGCATCCTTAAAGACCTGGGGGTAGTTCAGACCCTGTGAAGAATTTCACTCTGCTGTCTTGCAATTATCTATGCAAATAAGACAACTATTATTTATCTCTTATATTTCTGCAGTGAATAGAAGCATTAGCTAGATCAGGATGCATTTTGCTAGACACAAGTGAAAAAAAAACCCAAACCTTGTCTATAGAATTTTATAGGCTCAAAAAGAAGACAGAACATGTAAATGTATAAGTAGCAATAGGGCCTGAGAAAAGAGGATGAAGGAAAAGGAATGATTTTGCATTTAATAATTCCATATGCAGTTTGAATCTGTTAGCAGATCAGGAGAAGTAATATAAGGCTGCCATCCATCCCCTGTGAGGTGGATACTTTTTGTAGGAAATATTTTGAAGGTGAGGTTCGTCTTCACATTTTTTTAAAGTGAGTCTTAGGTTAACTTTGTTAAAAGGCTTTACTTGCTTCCAGCTCCTTTGTACAGCAGTGACTTTGATTTTGTCCTCCTGTGTAATATACATTTCAAGAGCTGCACATATTTAGGAGAAAAGATTTTTTTAGTTGTGTCTGGAAGGCATATAAAAATAATGCTATCGAAGACCGGAGGGCTACTCCATCTTTCAGAAATATCTTGTGGTTTTCACTGAGTTATTTCTAATTGAGCACTATTTCTTAATTTATTTGATTTTCTTTTTATCTTATCCTCTCAGCCCCTTCAGTATGGAATACTGAAGCCTTTTGCAGTGATCACCTCTTACATGCATTTATTGTTTTGTATATGAATACTAATAAAGTGCTATCTGAAGCTGCTAGTATTTCTTCCTAATCTTTCCAGATGTAGTGAAGATAATTGTTATTATTATTATTATTATACGACCATTGTTTTTAGTGAGATTGTATTATAAAAATACATATTGATTGGAAGAATACAAATTCCATTCCATGGCATTTTCATCCTTTCATCAGGCATTTTCATCCTTTGTTAATGGATATGACCCAATCCTGGGAATAAGATAATAACGCACCTCCCGTTGCACACATGAATAAAACCTGGTGTTCATAGAAATATTTGCAAAACTAACATTTATAAATTAAGAGTTTAAAAAGAATGCATTGAGACCATTGCAGAGGACAAACTTTATTGCTATCTGTTATATGGTGCTAATTGCCTCCCAAGAATCTTGGTGCTACTGTGGGATTTCAGAAGTTTCTTTAAACACAGCTCTGACCTACAGCTGATGGGCAGAAATTCAAACTATCTATGGCTAATCCTCAGAAGCACCAAGGCTTACCTCTTGCTAATAATTATTCTAAGGTTAAGCTGAGGTGCTGGGGAAGGGAAGGAGTAATTTCCTGCAGCTCTTTGCAGAGATCAGCATTACCTTATATTGAAAACAACTGTACAATGGATGCAGCTCTGCTGACAAAGAAAATATGTGTGCCTAAAGAAGAACAAAAGTACCTAATATTTCTTCTTTAAACTAATAAAAATATGGGTGAGAATAAACTATTGAAATAGAGTTTGGAAATTTATTACATTTCTGAAAGAAAAACCCATACTGTACAACTATAATATGGGCTTCATGAAGTCAAGGAAAAAAATCTGTTTGATTCAGTGAGGCCCTGATTTCCTCTGTCTTTTTTAGTATCATAGGTACCAACACAGGCTGCCTAACAAAAGGTCCTTCCATTTAGCTCTGGTTATACAGTGGCCACTCTTCTGAATGTTGAGCAAGTGTCACATCTATCCCATGGGTCTAATCCTCTGGTTGTTCTCTGTGACCTTTAAGCATCCGGTGATCTGAACACACTATATCCAGATGTATTTCTGCAAGAAAAATTAAGACATTGTTTTTGCAAAGGAAGAGCCCGGCCAGTTTTTGCAGAACAATTTGGTTGGATTTGCAATGAGGCAGCTAGGGAATGATTAACAACACAAAGGCTTACAAGGGACATGCAAGAATGCTCATCCCTTAGACAAAGGAGAAATCAATCTATGCCACTATGGTGGTTTAATGGAGGATGAACAGTTAACTAATACTGGCAAACTTGAGCAATATTACCAAAGGGAATAAATAAATAAGTGAATTAATTGATACAGGTGGAGTGATGGGGAGAAGTAAACAGTGGCGGAACAAATAGAAATAGTCTTAGGCATCTCTGATAGGCTGTAACCTCTGGAGTATCCAGCCAATGGGGAAGCAGGGGAGAGAAATTTCAGCTGGGAATAGGGAATAAAAACAAAACACACGAAAACCCAGTGTGCCTGCTTGCCGGGTCACTCATTCTTGCAAGAATGTTTAAATAAAGAGCTGGGAATAGGGAATAAAAACAAAACACAAGAAAATCCGGTGTGCCTACTTGCCGGGTCACTCATTCTTGCAAGAAAGTTTAAATAAAATGTGCTTCGTATTGATCACTGTCTGAGAGGTTGATATTGGACAAGGAGCCTTTCTCACATTTCTATAATGGGACAGGGGTAAAACTGAGCACTCATTCTTGCAAGAATGTTTAAATAAAGTGTGCTTCGTATTGATCACTGTCTGAGAGGTTGTTATTGGACAAGGAGCCTTTCTCACTTTTTCTATAATGGGGCAGGGGTAAAACTGAACTTTTGAATCCATCCAGTTAGGCATTGCTTATGAGAATTGGTTTCTGACTGACCACTTTTTTCTTTCACCCACAGGCAGTGTCTCCAGAGATGGAGACTTGCTAGTGCTTCTCACACGTACTTAGGTCTGAAATCCATGTATCTCTGGGTTATCTGGATAATATCTCTGAAACTGAGACAGCTCCCCTGTCACATGTTGCTTTCTAAACTTTTGAGCTTAGATCCAAACATTGTTTAGTGCCTTCCAAAAGATCTGTGACTGAAATCTAGTAAAAAGAAATGTTTATTTTGTGAGATGATATAACATGTTTGCACACAGAAGAAGCATCAAAGGAGTGCATTTTAAACTGTCATATTTTTCATGCAGTCTTTACACATGAATCGCAGAAGTCGTTCAGCACCATTAACAAACAGATTTTTTTGTCATATGGGGAGAAGAGGGTCAGAGGAAAATTTGTTTCTATCCAGCAGTGATGACTGACTGTTGTTACAGAAAAACAAGACTAACGTCAGGGGGAAAAAACCGATGTAACACATGAAATTCTTGGAAAAGTTACAGCAGATAAGCATTTCAATAAATCTATCAGATTTCAGATCTGGCTACTGTATACAATTCATGGAGCAGTATTACGTAACTCAAAAGAGAATGGCTGCAACTCTGTGAAATAAATATATTCGTACCAATATACCTTACTAATTTAGAACTGTGCCTATGCTCTGTGCATATGTCTGGTTTCCAAACCAGACACATTTTAGCCAGATTAACAGGCAATGGACAATAGGCAATGGAGACCAGAGAGGACTACAGGTATTCTGGTTTCTTCCACGTAATTGACACCAGATAAGTTAGAATTAGATTCACAGCATTTAAGATAACTCTTGATATTTGTATTACAACAAAGATTTTAAAAAAGAGTTTAGGGAGAGTTTGGAATGGGACATAGAACTCCATGACAGAACAAGTGAGAAACCAAATCATTGGTAAAGGGTTTAATACTGCTAAATTCAATTCCAAACCAAATCTTATGTTGGACTCATCTTTGTGTTGAGTTGCTCAGGCATTATTCTAAATGTAGAATCCTTATTAAAAAATTTCTGATCTTATCTTTGATAGAAGTAATTTTAAATAAGCAAGAATAATAAAGAGAAGAAAGAAAACTAAAATGGTTAACATGCAGTGTTATGAAAAATTGAACTGAAAATCACAGAAGATGAGAAATTTCCTAAGTCTAAGAAGTGACTGTGGATGAAAAAAAATCCTGTAATGGGGTATGATAACAGTAGCATCACTCACAAAATAAGCCAGATAATTACACTCTTCCATGCAATTCTGAGTAGGTCTCATCTAAAATATTACAGTCAGCTTTCGGCTTTCCATTTCAAAAACTTCATCAATAAAATGGAGTAATTATTTTGAGATAAACAGGATTAAGATTTGATAAATGTAATCCATGAAGAAAGAGTAGATATAAACAGGACTAGTACAAAGAAGAAAAAGGAAAGATGAGCTGACAGGAAATTAGTGTCCAGAACCATCAACAATGCATAAATCATGTTATGAGGAAGATAAATATTATTATAAGTGAAAAATGACAGAATAAGAAATGGAGAATTTAGTGCCTGAGCCATGGAAATGGAGATTTCTACAGCAGAATCAAAAGGAATACATTACACAGGCCTGCTAGGGATAGTATTTCTTATTTGCATCACATTGTATCAGAATCTGGCAAGGTCAGACTTGCTGGGGTAGGAGGTTTCTACGACCTTAAAAATCATTTTCAACTCTGACATCACAAGGTTGCTTATGGTGGAGTCTCAAACAGCTCCTAAATGCTCAAACACTTACTGGTGTTTTGAGAAGCCCTAAAATGCCAAGGTTGTTTGTGACATTTTACCAAAATAACCTTTTGCCAGAACTACTAATGGCAGAAAAAAGGACAAGCTATAGAGGATTATAAAACTCTCATCAAATACTAATGGCTAAAATGTATCTCTAAGGATTAGACAAAATTCTATGGTTTTTCTTAGTGTTAGGTTCAACAGAATAAAGAACTACAAAACAAGGTTTTCTCTAAAAGTACAGTTCTTAAGTGGCCAAGATGTTTAACGTAAAACTTGAGCTAAATTTATCCTGACAAAATTAAAATATTGATAGGATGTTAATCTAAATTATAGCCATTGTAAACCAGGCTGATGTCAGTTAAGTCTAACTGTTCATACAAAAAAAATGCCTACACGGGTAAATAGTCCTTAGAAACTGATATTTGAAAATAAATGTTCAAAAGTCAAATCCAGAATCACTGACCACATTCATGAGACATACCCGGAAAAGCTTCATATAATTTTTTTTTTTCTAAATCAAATACATTTATAAATTACTGAACAGTAAGAACAGTCAATTATTTTACTTTAAGAATCAGAAAAAAATAGTAATATGTAAGGAACTTTTAAAAATAGCATATATTGTACTGATGCTTTAGCATAATCTGTAATACAATTAGAGTACTCCAAAATATTAAGAAAAATGTCTAAATGACTCCATGTAAAAGGTTGAGAAAGACAGCATTACTCATATCTTTATTTATATGAATATGTATGCATTTTCTCAGCAGCCAGTGATTAGATATTCCTGCTGACTGACTCATGCCTTCAAAGTTTTCCAGCACTATGAAAGCAGAAAATAAAAATAAAGAAGACAGATAAGGGTAAATGTAAAGACTCATAGCACCCGAAAGCGTTAAGAAAGGATGAGGAGCTTTGAAAGGATGTAGAATTCAAAAATTAAATCATTAACCTTTCCAGCTTCCTTTTCCATTTTCTAAAGAATGTTTTTTACCTTCTCCATCTGCAATCCATACATTTTAGATTGGAAGTAATCATCCTTCATAGTTCATAGAAGAAGTTTTCAATTAAAATGTCATTATCTGTAATCAGCTGTACAGTAAGGAAAAGCAAACGCTTTGGACATTTGTTTTCTTAAGCAATTAGTATTTTGCCTTTAGAGTCAGAGGAGAAAACTAACCAACCCTCTTTCAACTATTCTTCATCACAAAATCGGCTCACATAAGAAAAAAAGTCAATGTTCCTCTGATTAAAAAATATTTTGTTGTGACAGCAGCAAAGAATAACCTGAAGAGATAACTATTGCGCTACATTTCCAGCTAGATTTTGCAAAGCTGCAAGGCACAGGTTAACACATCAATTTTTTTATGCAAAAATGAAACGTTTATATACCTGTTGGCCTACCTGAGGTTTGAAACAAATGATTACACTGCGGTTGTTAACAGTCAAAAGAACAAAATAATATATACTCAGGGGGTTGCATTTTGTCAGAAGGGAAGACAAAAGATGAAAGGATACCAGATAAGGGAGTACAGGCTATTAATGGAAGGTTTTTTTGTTACTATCATTTTGAAAGTCAATTCATTTTTATCTAGAAAGAAAAGGAAAAAAAAGGAAGCAATGCCTCAGTCAAATTCAGCAGTAGTTTTGAAAGTCTAAATTTTATCATGAGCAACATAAAGGAAGAAGCTAATGCCTCCATAGTGAAACATATAAAGCAGTAAAACAGGATAGTCCTTAAGCAAAGTAGTAAAATTTTCTTAGAGGGAGTTAGAACAGAGAACGGATATTGAGGAATTGTGTGAAGTGACGGGAGAGAAGGGAAAAATTGTAATAAGTTTACTGTTATTACTTTCTTCAATTCATATCTATATTTTTTCTCATGTTTGTAATCTCTGTCTCAGACAGGAATATCAGGACATGTTATATAAAATCTATTTTTATCAAATAATAAATAAGATTATTCGAATCATGTGATGCAAGTATCTAGGCTGGAAGAAACATCAGGTGAACAGTCAATATTCAACCCTTCAGCAACTCTACAGAGCATAGACAATAACAAGGAGAGAGAGTATGGATTGTCCTGGAATCATGAGTCTCATTGGAAGGATGCCATTTCTAGTTATTAATTCTGATTTCTGATTGATTTCTCTGATATTTTTTTTTCATGAACTCCACGTGATACAGCTTGCCAGCTCGAACAGTGACATGTTCAATCTCTTCCATTCCTACTACGGATATACACACTTCTGCTATCAAAGATCAAAACGTTTCTTCATTTACTCCTACTCAAACACTCTTGGCCTTTAACTCAAAGCAACACAACCATACAGCTGTATGATCGTAGAATTACTTTGAAGCCATGGGAAGCAATGGTGATAATATGAAGTAAGATGTAACTCCCACTAGCTTGTATGTTTTTAAGCGGATTTACAATGTTCTGTTTCCTATTCTATACCTCTATTTTGGCTCCTCATCAGGTATGGTAGCACTTACAGCTTGCCTAATACCCGATTTGACTAAATGAAGGGGGTCAAATTCATAGGTTCCAATTTCTAGCTCCCTAAACAACTGCCCTGGCAGTGAAGATTGAAGAATTGGGCTTACCAGTTTGTTTTGTTAAAGAGGTTTGTTCATGCACATTTCTCAGAAATACCAACCCATAGAAATGTTAATATTTGTGGAATACTTACTTCCACAGAAATAAAGATATATTAGACATGGAAACAGAATAATGAAAGAATGAAAGAAGTAAAAGAAAAAAAAAAAAAAAAAGGAAGGAAAACAGAAGAAAGAAGCAGTGTTTCCAGCCATCAGTGAAAAAGATAAAATTCAAATGGACAATATATTTTGTAGCAACATGAGGGACAATCAGAAAGAAAACATTGCTGTTGTAGCAATATTGGTGTCAGCTTTTATCAAACCATGTAACAGCCTATCAAGGCTATACACTCTGAAATACTAGCACCTGTAATTGGATCTGATGATCTATATATTGAGTGGATCCTTCTCGTTGATATGTTTTGCGATCCTTTGAAAGGGTATTACCTGAATTTATGAAGTCTGATTTGTCTGATTTGTCTGATTTTTGCTCATACACTTACAAATTTGCATCTTTGCCATCTGCACCAGAAAAGCAAAGCAATCTGCCACTTTAAACATACGATTTTCATAGAAAAAAGAGACCTGTGAAAGTAGAATCAATCAGATATCCCATTTTTTCTAATTTGCCCCCTTTAGTCACTAGAAAGGCAACTATGAGATACACTTTCCTTTGTATCGTATTGTAGGCATGCCATCAATATTCCTAAGTAATTACTATGTAACATCTCAAATGACACATTTTCCATAATTCTAATAAGTTACTTACATTCTGTTATCATGTCTATAAGCCTTTGAACCCTATTTACTCAATCAGGAAAAACCTATGTAGTGTAATTATTAGAGGCAAACTATGGCATCGCCTCCTTTCACAGTGCAGGGTTCCCTGATTCTATATATACTTTCAGATGTTAAAAAAATAACCCATCGTGTTTGTTCACATATAGTCATTCCTCTGTGCTGAACCAAAATAGCTTTTCTGAGGCTGACAATAGTGCATTCTCCTTTTACCCTCTCCCTTTTTCTCTTTTGAAAGAAAATCATTTTATGGCAATAAAAGCCAGTTACTGAGGCCATGGATCCGTGTAATTCTATTAAATATTTTGCTTCCTTATCTCCAATGATCTCAAAAGCCTTTCAAATGGAAGGAGCTGCTTCATTCCTTCCACAACATGAAACTAAAGGGTGATTCTAACACAATTCTTACATACAGGTGTGTGTAATGTGTTGAGAGCTTATGGAAAGAACTAAGGAACAGGCTAATACGCGAGAGACCCTCATAGGTGTTTAATACAGACCAACAGATCAGGAAGAGGAAGTCAATGAGGCCTTCTACAGGCAGCTGGAAATAGCCTCACGATCACAGCCCTAGTTCTTATGGGGGACTTCAACTACCCTGGTATCTGCTGGAAAAAAAAACACACAGAGCCAAGCACACACAGAGTCCAGGAGGTTTCTGCAGAGCATTGATGGTAAATTTTTGACGCGGAGGAGGAGACAATGAGGAGAGGTGCACTGCACCTTATGTTAACAAACAAAGAAGGACTAGTCAGGGATGTGAAGCTCAGGGGTAGCCTTGACTGCAGTGACCATGAGAAGGTAGAGATCAGGATCCCACAGGGAAGAAGCAGGTCAAAAGTAGAATTAAAGTCCTGGACTTCATGAGAGCTGACTTTGGCGTCTTCAGAGACCTACTTTGAGGAATCCCATGGGCTAAGGTTCTAGATGGTAGGGCGGTGCAAGAGAGTTGGTTAATATTCAAGCACCACTTCCTCCAAGCTCAAGATCGGTGCTTCCCTAGGAGTAAGAAATCAGCACCACTTCCTCCAAGCTCAAGATTGGTGCTTCCCTAGGAGTAAGAAATCCAGCAAAGGAAGCAGGATATCTGCATTGATGGACATGGAGCTTCTGGAAAAACTCATATATATTAAAGGAAGTTTACAGAATGTGGAAAAAGGGATTGGCCACTTGGGAGGAATATAGGAACATTGTCAGGATACGCAGGGATGCAACAAGGAAGGCTAATGCCCAATACGCAGGGATGCAACAAGGAAGGCTAATGGCCACTTGGAATTAAACCATGCAAAGGATGTCAAGGACAACAAGAAAGACTTTTTCAAGTACATCAGCAGTAAAAGGCAGAGCAGGGAAAATATGGGCCCACTGCTGAATGGGGTGGGTATCCTGGTGACAGATGATGCAGAGAAGGCAGAGAGAAACCTTCTTTGCTTCAGTCTTTATCGCTAAAACTGGGCCTCAGGAGTGCCAAACCCTGGAGGTAAGAGAGAGAGGCTGGAGTAAGGAAGATCCTCCTTCAATCAAGAAGGATCATTTAGGGAAATTTGACCCACAAATCCATGGGCCCACGAGTGCTGAGGGAGCTGGCAGATGTTATTGTGAAGACACTCTTCATCATCACTGAAATGTCACAGAGAACAGGAGAGGTGCCTGAGGACTGGATAAAAGCCAATGTCATACCAGTCTTCAAAAAGGAGAAGAAGGAGGACCCAGGAAACTGCAGGCCGGTTAGCCTCACCTCCATCCCTGGAAAGGTGATGGAACAGGTCATCCTGGATGTAATCTCTAAACATGTAGAAGAAAAAAAGGTCATCGGGAGTGGTCAGCATGGATCCACCAATGGAAATTGCTTGGCCAATCTGATAGCCTTCTATCTGCAGGGAGAGCACTAGACATTGTCTAGCTCAACTTCAGCAAAGCTTTTGACACTGTCTCTCATAACATCCTCATAGGTAAACTGAGGAAGTGCGGGTTAAATGAGAGGACAGTGGGGTGGATTGAGAACTGGCTGAATGGCAGAGGTCAGAGGGTTGTGATCAGCCATGCAGAGTCCAGCTGGAGGTTGGGAGCTGACCTGCTGAAGAGCAGCTCTGCATGAGAGGGACGTGGGAGTCCTGGTGGACAACAAGTTGACCATGAGACATAAGTGTTCCCTTGTGGCCAAGAAGGCAAATGGTCTCCTGGGGTGTATTAAAAAGAATATGGCCAGCAGGTCCATAACTGTCATTCCAGAGTAGTATAAGTAGTTCAACGCAAATAGCCTTTTCATGGCCAATTGCTTCTCTCAAAAGTTAGAATATTACAGTACTGAAGGCAACCTGAGTGTTAAGCAGTCCTTCCTTTTCTCTTCCTGTTGTCTTCCAGGCTAACAATATGAGCTGTCATGTCAAAAAGATTGAATGCTTGTTTTATTCTTATTTAAAGTTCAGAATATTCCTCATATTTTGATTGGCTATCTACAGAAGAGAAAAAAAAACAAAAGAAAACAAAATTATATTTTATACAATTGAGGTAGAACCTCTATTTTTAATTAATTTCTATCCTCTAAGAAGTCTGAAGTTTAGAAATATATTGGATTATATTAAATCCATATTCCTTTTACTGAGCTAATTAAAGTGCTTTGTTAATAGGTTATTCTGTTCCTTACTACCACACTGGATGAAGTTTTCACTACTTTATAGACACCACTACATTCTTTAGCAGTTTTCACTAATAAGAGATGTTCTTCCATTAAAAGACTTCCCTTCTGCAATTCAGAGTACATTTTTTCCACTTTTACTTACATTTTCCCCTCCTTTTACAGCTATTTTCATTGTCTGAAGTATTACACTAAAGAATTTCATGGCAGTTGAACACCTCAAATGCTCAAGGGCGTTCACCACGGTTTCTTCTATACATCTGTGCTTATAATTGGCAAATATTAAATAACCTGTCATCATGCAAGCTTCTTTTTATTTTATTTTTTTAAGAAACTGCTTCATTTGTAGTGACCTATTCTTGGCAAATGGTTCATAAGAGTATTATGGAAAGAGGCATAAAAGGAGTGGTCCTGGAGGGCTTTTCTCCCTGACGTCAACCTTTACTTTTTACTGTCAGATTTGCTCTGGACATTCACTTTCATGTGTTGGAATGATTACAAAAAAAAAAAAAAAAGACATCAACAGCATTGCAGCAAATGTTAAAATACTGTATTGCCACAATTTAAAAATCTGGATATTTGCAGATCAGGCTTTTCACCACACATCTAAATCGAGCCAAATCTGCATCCCGTAACTAGCATTAGAGGAAGACATAGTTATTTTTTGAGCAGTTATTTGTAGCCTCCAGTGTACTAGGGAAACAGCATGATATGAATATATTATCTAGAGATTCCTGAACATTTGCTTTCCTGTGCTTGGAATTCATGGTTTTGCTGGAAGTGTCAATGAGCGGTGAAGCACAGCTATACATGTCTTACCAGGGAAAAAAAAAAAAGAAAGAAAAAGCATGGGGGAAAGGAATACGAGAAACCATTTTTATCCTGCAGAGATTTTATTTTTTTTACTGTTTATAATGCAAATTTCAGAAGAAAAGCACTCAGCATTTTTGCCTCTGAAAACTACATGCGCTATGGTCAGCTTTGGAAAATTACTTGGGCATACATGTCTTACCAGGGAAAAAAAAAAAAGAAAGAAAAAGCATGGGGGAAAGGAATACGAGAAACCATTTTTATCCTGCAGAGATTTTATTTTTTTTACTGTTTATAATGCAAATTTCAGAAGAAAAGCACTCAGCATTTTTGCCTCTGAAAACTACATGCGCTATGGTCAGCTTTGGAAAATTACTTGGGCTCCAGAAAGATGCAATCTAAATTCTATAAAAAATCTATAAAAAGGCTTAAAAAATAATTTAAAAATCAGCTTTGGAAAATTACTTGGGCTCCAGAAAGATGCAATCTAAATTCTATAGGCTTAAAAAAATAATTTAAAAGCACACAAGAAAAAGGACAGTACAGAAGAACATGTTCCACTGTGCTCTCTCTGAGATGACCTTATGGGTCATTGTGTCAAAAGGCTTTTGAATGACTATACTCAGCCTTGTCTCCTTTCAGTTATATGGCATCAGTTACTCTTCTGAGGCAGAGAAATGTAGCTATTGTGAAGTGAAGGACCGTACAATCAACTCACGGTGCTTTTCATGCTCTCAAAGAAATACTGAGAATCCTTCATCTGAGATTTTCCCATAAAAACCAGCTGATTACATGTTTATGAAAGTACATAAAGTTGTCTGAGTCTCTTCTAGTTGAAAGGACCAGAGTAACGATGAGTGAATCAAGTTTAAACACATTTAGGTCACAATTCAAAATATTGCTTAACATACGACCAGATCTGTTGTGCTGTCACATTTTCCAATTTATACCTTTTTCTGCTGCAGAATGTCTGCTGCTCTGATTCTAAAAGAACAGGCCTTTCCCTCATCATTGTCGTTTACTGATATGGCCCACCTTTGAGTAGATTTATGTTCTGGATTAATTCCTTTAAATCTTAAATATACCTAGATTACTAGAGGAATAATCCACATTATGCCTGCGGTAGTCGTGCAGTTCTTCCTCTGATGAAATCAAAGGAATATTCTTATTAGTGTAGCAGAAGGAAAAATAAATCCCTGACTTTGGAATACTTGGGAAGCTGAGGAGACTGAACGGACATAGTGGAGGGTGAGATGGACTCATCTACTCTGGCCCATTTCTGCAAGCCAGGTTAGAGCCTAACACTGGAGTTATCACATTTTATTACAAAAAATTGGAATTTTCACACCACTGGAGTTATCACATTTTATTACAAAAAAATTGGAATTTTGACACATGAGTTAGGTTTTTTAGACACAGAATTTAAAAGTAGCAGATAGAACTTTGCACTTTACTTGGAACTTTCCCTTGTGTCTATCATCGTTGACTAACAGCTTCGACAGTATCCACTCCACCTGTTTTCTCGGCTTTTGGTTACCGGGTCTAAATAAGAAACTTGAAAATAATTGGGAGAGTCATTTTTTTCATTGAGAAGGAGAGAAATAGAATTACTACTCAAACAAGTAGCTGGTGAGTTGCTATGCTGGCAGGAAAAAAGAAAAGAGAAAAGAGAAATGCCGGGGGTTGTTGATCTTTGCAATTCTATCCAGAGGGCCAGGAGAAAATTTCTCTGTGAATTTTTTCTCCCTAACTGTGACACAATAAGGAAAATTCAGCTGACAACAGACCATTCTCACTCTTCTTATTTCGGTGACTTTCCCTTGTGTCTATCATCGTTGACTAACAGCTTCGACAGTATCCACTCCACCTGTTTTCTCGGCTTTTGGTTACCAGGTCTAAATGAGAAACTTGAAAATAATTGGGAGAGTCATTTTTTTCATTGAGAAGGAGAGAAATAGAATTACTACTCAAACAAGTAGCTGGTGAGTTGCTATGCTGGCAGGAAAAAAGAAAAGAGAAAAGAGAAATGCCGGGGGTTGTTGATCTTTGCAATTCTATCCAGAGGGCCAGGAGAAAATTTCTCTGTGAATTTTTTCTCCCTAACTGTGACACAATAAGGAAAATTCAGTTACAAACAGACCATTCTCACTCTTCTTATTTCGGTGACTTAAGGTTAGACTGAAATACAAATATATGGGGGGGGCCAGCTAGTATGAATATGACGACTACATATTTTTCTCTAGTATTGTCCTTTCTGCTAGTTTTTACATCTTTATTTTCCAGTAGAAAGAAGAAATGCATATCAAGAGCAAAATTTATAGCTCAGGCTACCGTTGCTGAATGCAGATCCTTAGGTTGCTTACAATTCTTGCTGTATGAAGAGGTGGTGCTGGTTTTATGTGCACACCAGTGATGAAGTATGCCCAGAACAGACAACTTGAGCATTTATAAAGAGACCCTTCCAACTTTGCTTCTGGAAGCGTATTAGATCCCTCCACACATAGCTTTCTTCTTGTTCCTATTCCACAGTTCTCATTTTTCACACCAAGCTGATACTTTAGAGAGGAAAATCATCATCCCTTTATCTGTGGACCATACTTAGGACCTATTTATGCTGATAAATCTGCTTATTCACTGAACAGAGCAGGAGAAATCTTTGTCTTCTGAGAAATCAGTCTGACATTTTGCCTTTGGGAATACTGTAGGGAGCAGTTTAAATATGATAGGGATTTAGATCTTTTTTTAAATCTTTCTTGACCATTCTCAAAGAAGGAAAGAAACTGGGCACATTATTGTTTACTTCCTTTTACTTTACAGTTACTTTTATTTTAGTTTCCTGAGGTAGCCCATTTCCTCCACCTCCCAGGCGGAGGTTTTATATGCTGTAGATCTATTTCTTCCGTGGTTCTAGCAAGAAATGCAATGTTGTTGATCCAAGTCATTTATACTGATGCAAGTAGGAACTTCTAGTGAAATTTTTGAAGTAATATTTAGGTTAATTTATATTATTACAATATGCACCAGAGACTTCACAACAGCTAATGCATATTTATCCCACATGAAATGAGGTTATATCAACAGGAGACACAGAGAAAACTGAAAAAAAAATAAGAAAATGGCAAATATTCTATATGTTACAAATGCAAAGAGCAACAATTCTGTGCTGAAGGAACAGGAGGCCAAGCCAATGCATGCACTGAAGACTGAACCTAAAATTCCCAACATAAAATGTGGTTGGACTAAGAAAGGCTCTGCTGGCTAAAATTCCCAACATAAAATGTGGTTGGAGTAAGAAAGGCTCTGCTGGGAAAAAAAAAAAAAAAAACAAACAAAAAAACAAACCAAAACCAAAAACAACAAAACAGATGGAATCCTTCACAGAGGCTGCCAGATCTGGGCTTCCCAGCATGCTTTAAAAAAATGAAAAAAACAAGATACACAATTTCATTTCTGCTAAATGGAAAGTCAGAAATAAATGGGTATGGTTCTTTGGAAACCTCTCCTATGTGTGAAATTGATTTAATTTGTTCTATAAACTCCTGGTTTGACCTACTTAACAGAGGGAAAAGAAGAAGGAAGAAAGAAGAAGAAAAATAAAGGAAGTGTTTAACCTATGCCATAATATTCACCATGAGAAGTGCCAGCTGTACTATGTTATACCAACTGCTTGCTACAGAAACTTCAAGGTAATGGACTTCCTGAAATGGACTAAAATAAATAAAATGACTGTATAATAACTAGAGCTGCCTATTCATTTGTTCTCTGGAAGACTCAGAAATTAAAAGTTGCCTGAACAGTGTAATAGCGAATCAAAGACTGTGGCTACAACCTTTGTTTTATCAACATAAGCATCTCTAGAAAGCAACTCAGAGGTTCTGCTCTACTATATAGCCATAAATTATTTTTACACTAGGACTGTATTCACAGTTTGTGTATGTCCAAAGAAGTTATTTTGTTATTTAATCACAAATACAGATGTATTTGAAAATTGTTGAGATTAAATACTACTCTCCTACACCAACCAACTTTGCATTTTTAAGGAATATAGACAAGCTCCAAATAGAGGATTTGCAATACACATACTTTATATAATAGAACTAATTGGGATACTGGAAAAAAAACCTCATGACAGATGACCTTTGTTAACAAATTCAACTGCTCAGGAATTTTAGAGCAGTCTGGGTTTTCTAAACAGGATGCTGACAGTAGTTTTTCATATTTTCTAAAATGACTTTTTATATAAACAATTTAGTGCTGATTTTAGTGTTGTTTTTCTTTACCTATTGACCATATTCCCTCTCTATATACAGTTCTGACAAATTTTCTTGACAGCATAAGGCTAGATCCAAATGCTACGCAGTGTCTTCATTTTAAGCACCTACTTCAATTATTTGAAAAAAATAATTAAAATAACATGCCTAGTAAAAAAAAAAAGCTATTTCAAGTTCTTATCATGCAGAGGTTTTTTTCTCTGTGTCTCAATAAAAAAGCAATTAAAAATGCTTAAATTTTTGTTCAATTTTATTTTGTCTTGAAAAATCAGTCAGGTAAGTTTTTTTCCATAAAAATTTTGTTTCCTAAAGCCTGTTTAACCCTCCTCAGCAGTCTGCCTACTCTAATTGTCATTGCAGTGACAGGAGAAGTAAGATGCATTTGTGCTTCACTTGGTAAAAAATGTTGGTTCACTCAGATAAGGCAAATTAACAAGTCTGTAAGAATAATTTTGATATATTTCTGAAATTTAAGTTTCTAAAATCCAACTCTGTGAAAATAGCCAGAGGTAATATTCAAAATAGTTAGGCTACAGAATACTAGTATCAATCTAGCCACCAGGTTTTCATCTTTATTATGAGATATACCTTGAAAATATAAGCAAATCTCATTCAGCTGAGAATAAATGTATGTCAAGTAACTATCTTGCTTGAGGTCCTTGATTTAAAGCTCTTCTGGCAAGCCTGTACACTACATTTATCTAATTACATATGAATAACAGCGACTATTTAGAGACATTAATATATCCGGAGCTGTGCAGAAGCAATTGTCATAATTTCAGTCTGTATGTGAAAAATCTGAAAGAGAGCTGAAGGTAAAAATCTTGTTCCATTATAAGCCAGAAGCATTTTACTCTTCATTTAAACAACCCTGATTTTAGAAAGCATAAAAATGTGATCTGACTCTGCTACTGAACTTCACAGTGTTATTTCTTCAAAAATTACATTAAAAAATTTTAATAATTTTAATGATCTGCAAGCTTTATGATTTACACACCAAGTGCCTCCATGTTCCCGGCTTCTTGGCAATGGTTTCATAGTAGCATTCTGCAGCCTTTTATTGTGTGCAGTGCAGAATTTATAGGGCTTAGTTATTTTCATAAAACACATTATAAAATATTTACTGCCATATTATGAAGGCATTATCATAAATAATAAAACTGTAGTTCAGTTGTCAAGATAATTGAATAAACCTTATTTTGTGATGTATCATCCTGCAGTGATGCATGACCATTGTTATTCTGTTCCATTCAGTTATTCACTAATGTAGCAAAACCGAAAATTTCTCAAGAGCCCACACTTTGAATTAGAGACCTTCATTTGTATACTGAAAGAAAAACTGATTTAATCTCTGTTTGGTCAATGTAACTTACATTTAAACTTCCTGGAAGGTTGCTTAAGACAGAAGTTGTAGATCTTCAAATGACATACTTTTTTTATAGGTAACTTTATTTTAAAATTAACACAACTTAGATGCTTCCAGATTTTGAGAAGACACTTGCTTCTCTTTGGTAGGTGGCTATAAATGTATAGTTTATTTCTTTGTTTTATGCAATAAATCCAGAACAAAGGAAATTCACATTTTATAAACCATAAACAATGGAAAAATGAAGAATCAAGGGAAAAGCCAGATCTCCAGAATTGTCACGGAATTTTCACAGCATTGTTGGAGTTGTAAGGGAAATCTAGAGATCATCTAGTCCAACTTCCCTGCTAAAGAAATGCCAAACTTTCACTGAATCCAAGTCCTTATCTACTGATGTTAAACACTGAGAGCAGATGAAGTTAAAATAGAAGTTATTGTATTTATGTACAATGTATTTATGTATGTATAAAAACTACTTTTGAATGCTGCTGGAGCTAAATACAGTTGTCCATTAAACTTTATATAAAGGCAAAAACTCCTCTTTGACAAAATCAGAATTTGTCCACAAAGAAAGAAAGTTGACCAATAACTTCGCTCTGATTTCAAACTGACCTCAATAATACTTCTATGTAGACAGCAAAAAGTACTGCTGTCACCAGAAGTTTCCATGTTAAGTCCTTTCTAGAGCTCTGTGTTAAAGCTGGGGCTGTGTATCTGCATCTTAGACACGGATGTCTTCAAGTGTAGCCTGTCATTTTTGTCAATAAGACATGTGAGAACTCACACAATAAAAGTTATTCTACAGCATCTGTTGTGAAATGCTCTGAAGAGAGAAAGAAATGCCTAAATACCTACTTCAACTGCCAAGCACTATGAAAATTCAAAATGCCTCTGGGGACTTTTTTCAAAGGCTAAGACACAAAGTCAAAATGTACCTGGTACACTGATTTGAAAAACTCTTCTACAACAAGAATCACTCTGTATCCATTGCTTCAATTCATCCCATATGAGGTATTGGAGCTCTCTTTGAATCTGCTAAGTCAAGCAGATTGAATATTATATTGAATATTCATATAGCTATTGAATAACAGTGGTTATAGAATTATAGAATCATAGAATGGTTTGGGTTGGAAGGGACGTTAAAAATCATCCAGTTCCACCCTCCTGCCACAAGCAGGGACACCTCCCACCAGACCAAGTTGCTCAAAGCCCCATCCAACCTGGCCTTGAACACCTCCACAGATGGGGCATCCACAGCTTCTCTGGGCAACTTGTTCACCACACTCACAGCAAAAAAATTCTTCCTAATATCTCATCTAAATCTCCTCTCTTTCAGTTTAAAACCCTTGTCCTATGGCTCCACTCTCTGATCAAGAGTCAAGATGGGGATCTCTCCTGTAGCCCCTTTAGGGTCTGGAAGGGGCTTTAAGGTCTCCCCAGAGCCTTCTTTTCTCCAGGCTGAACAACCCCAAAACTCTCAGCCTGTCCTCATAGCAGAGGTGCTCCAGCCCTTGCAGCATCTTCATGGCCCTCTGGACTCATTCCAACAGATCCATGTCTTTCCTGTGCTGAGGACTCCAGAGCTGGAAGCAGTACTCAATGTGGGGTCCCCCCAGAGCAGAGCAGAAGGGTAAAATCACCTCCTGTGACCTGCTGGCCACACTGCTGGGGATGCAGCCCAGGATTCAGGGGCTTTCTGGGCACATTGCCGGCTCATGTTGAGCTTTTTGTCCACCAACACCCGCAAGTCTTTCTCCTCAGGTCTTCTCCCAATCCATTCTCTTCCCAACTTGTATTTGTGCCTGGGATTGCCAGGTGCAGGACCTTGCACTTGGCCTGGTTGAACTTCATGACGCTTACACAAACCATGTCAACCGAACTTCTTAGCTCTTGAATTACAGAACTTGGCCTGGTTGAACTTCATGACGCTTACCCAAGCCATGTCAACCGCACTTCTTAGCTCTTGAATTACAGCGGTTATCTAATGCTTACGAGGTTTAAAATTCTCAACCAAAGTAAAATACACAGACTGCCTCTATAATTCACTGATATAAAAACAAAGAGCTGCTGACACTGCCAGCACACTAAGCAGGGACTCATCTACATGAATTACTACCAAATGACAAGAAGTGTGTTTTGGCCCAGCTGAAGGAAGAGCTGCAGAGAGAACATCTCAAAAGTACGTAGTATTTGACATCGTGAACCCAGGAAAACCAGAGTGAGACACCAGAAGCAGTTTGCAGCCCGAGCTACTTGTTTCTTTTCTGGAGGCTGTGGGCCACACAAGGAGGTATCTGAATAGCTTGGGAAGTAGTTCCTGTCTTGGCCATTCACAGATTATTGAATGACAGTAAAATGGTGCCAACTGTGGTTTAATTTAATAAGACACATTTAGACTGGTATAGACTGGAGTGGTTCAGAAGCTGCTTCACAAGCCATTTAGACAGGATTAGTTCAGATGGATAGTCCAGAGGACTCTAGTCTGATTATTTTGTTTATCTGACATTTTAAGTCCCCTTCGAGGAACTGCAGCTTTAACTATATTCCCACTCTTCAGTATTTTCACGCTTAATTTTTGAGAGTTGCTTCTACTCTAAAAAACTGACCTTGGATTTCATTGAAGATGCAAATTCATTTAAAGGTGTTCAGAAGGAAGTCATGACTTCGTAAACCACCTGTCAGAATATGATGATTTATTTATTTATTTTGCTGCTGTTGTTTTCAACAGGAACAGGTATAAGCCAGGCTCGGGGGACCTAACAGAAAGTGTCATCTGTGAACAGTAACAACAACAAAAATAAGACAGAATTCAGCAAAGGTAGTAGCAGCTTCCAGTAACAAGTATGAAGTATCTGGGATTTAAATCCATCTGCCAAGTATTAACCATAGCCAGAGAGGACAGTATTTTGTGATTGATAAAGGAAGTCACTAAATTAATCTTACTTCTTTCTAAATGGTAGTGTCAAAAAAGGACTGTATTTGTGTGATGCATATACACCACAAACGTGGTGTCTCAGCCCTGATTATTGCATATTTTTGCTATTTGAGATTAACAATTAATGTCATACCTGACAAAAATCTGAAAAATTAAAAAAAAACATGCTAGTTGGAGGACAGGCTATGTTACCTAGTAGACGTTTTAAAGGGAAGACCATGGAAGATTAGTTTTCTCTTTGCAGCTCCATTTTCATTTGTGAGGCTGAAGACGTAAACTTTTTCCCAGTTTCTATCAATGCACTAAAAAGAAGGGGAAAATAAATCAATCCTAGGTTCATTTGGCCTCATATTGATTCTGGGTTGGGGTCCAATAAGAATTTGTTTCCAACAGAATGTTTGTCTACGAGAAACTCAGAATTCACCATAGCTAGGACTTTTCATAATATATATATTTTTTAGCTATAATTAATTTAATCAAGATGTATTTCTGGACCTGCAGAAGCTAGTTCCAAAGCTGCAAAAATTCTTATTTGTTCTAGGATTGTGAATTATAATAAGAATGAGCAGGCTATTCAATTTTATCCAAACTCTGATCAGAATTCACTGGCAAGATCTGTGCCCTAACTAATAAATAAAAGCCAACATCTTTCTTATTGTTATTGTATTTGCTTCTTAGAACTTCTCTGCCATCTGTATCTCTAAAATGGGTTTGGGTGTCCCCTAAAATCTATGCTGAATCTTGGAAATAGCTGGTGGATATAGATAGAGGCTCTTAGAGAATGCACCACACTAATTTTTTATAGCCTCCGCATCACTCTGAGAAAGTTGATTTGTGGCTCTTATAACCAGTTACTAGCTGGATCTGATGGCCGTAATTAAATCTTTCTCAAAATTGTATTAAAAAAAGGTTTTCTCCAGGCCATAAATTGTCTTGGAATAGAAGCCATCAGACAATATAGAAATCTGAATAAACTTAAAATAAGTGACATGGAATAAATAGGATTTATAACTTCAAATACGAAACTAGATAATAGTATTTATAAGTCTATAAATTTTAAAGCTCACAGACTAATTTAAAGGCAGTTTGGTGATACTGCCAGATGAGAAGTGCATAAACAGAAGGTTCCTTTGATTATCAGAGTGTTTGCTTCTGAAAATTAGAACACAGCCATTTATCAGAGGGTGTCTCAAGGCTATAATCAGTTAAAGATATTCAAGAACAGAGGTAATTTAGTATGCTGAATGTCAATCAAGCCAGGGCAAAACATGAAGCAATGTGCTAATGTAAATGTGAAATATGCATATGTTAAGGTGACACAGCGAAAGAATAAGTGACAGTCATGTTCTTGATGTGTTACAGTATTTTGAATACAGTCATGAATGTGTGAATTCAAAGTATGTACCTGAAAGTTTTCAAAATGGCAATCTATATGGACTGAATATTAAGTTTCAAAAATAAATTACTATAATTCTATGCTGACAGATATCAAATAATATCTCCCTTTAGGCACTAGTTGAAAGGAGTATGTAGGAGGACAGCATGAAACTTCCACAGGATCTTTTTGAAGTTCATACCAAGATACAGAGAGACCTAGATGTAGGAGCTCTGTTTCATAGAAAAACTCATCTTCTAAGAAGGGATTTCAATTGAACTGAAAATAAACAAGAGCCACAATAACACAATTATATCAGTATAGAGGCAAAGAGAAAACAATCTGAGAGCTCAGGTCTCCACAAGGAGAACTTGCTGACATCAGTTGTCTGTGGCCAAGAGCCCTGTCATTTCTGTCAAAGAAAGGGACTTTATTTCTACATGAGCTAAAAGTTTCCCTTTCCTTGTATATGGTTTTCCATACATCCTGATATAAATCTCGGAACCATTATCTGATAATAGCAGGTTCATTTACGAGGTATCAAAAAATTAATATTGCTAGGTGTTGTGATATAACTTGGGTCATAATTACAGGAACTGCCTTTTTGACTGGCCATGTAAGAGAGCATATTTGTTGTCATGGAAAACTTGTTTTGTTATATACAAGTTGCTTAACAGTTGGATATAAGTCTTTTTGGTTGGCCCGCTTGTATTTTGTTTTACTCTCAGCAAAAGATGGTGTAGTTCCTGAAAGCTTTGATGGACACAGGGAACACTGAACAGAACAGAACTGAACTGAGGGTTACCAAATACATGAAAATTTCCTCAAGTATGTCTCCAGGTATAAATAGTTAGAGGTCGGGAGGATATTATTGGAAGGTACTGTTAATACATACTTTCCCTTTTCTTTTTATTCTACCAGCATCTGCTTACTGCTATGTAGACATATTTTTAGGGCAGACAGACTGATCCACCACAGCCATTTACATATTCTTATTTGAATCAGGACAGAAAATACTGAAAGTACCTACTACGCACCTTTTTTTTTTTTTTAATAATGAACAAAATTTAAACAAGCATTTATTGAATTGACAACAGATGAAGAAGCAGCCAAAAAACAGACAACGAGACTTTTAGATGACTATGCCTATGGCTAGAACCAATTTACTTGATGGTCATCTAGAAGTGTAATAAATTTCTCTATATTTGCCATCATATTTTAATGGAAATACCCCAACAGAAACTGTTAGTGAATCATTTATGCATAGCAGCTTTATCGGACTTTCAAGGAAACACAATAAGGGAAGATTTGATAAAGGAGAAAGTTCTCCTTAACCACAAGCATGACTGTTTCAAAACTAATGTTGAAAAGCAGGTTATCTTTTTCTATTTTTCTTTCTTATGTCTAAATATTTCATTTTTGGAAAGTTATATATATATTTACGATTTCCTATCAAATATTTGCAATTGTCAGTGTTACGCAAACGAAAACATAGGACATAAAGGGAGATAAATTCAGGACATAAATTGATCAATGTGAGAAAAGAAGGGATAGTTTTCTCTATTTGTGGCAAGCACAACTGACCAAAACCACAGTAAGAAGTCGTTACCCTCTTTTGAAGAAAAAAAAGTTGGTCAATAATGGAAGTACGACATTGTACCTGAGGAACTGACAATAACCTCTGTCTAGCAAAAAAAAGTGTGATTTTTTACAGCCTTTTTTATATCTATGTAAAGCAACACATGACTCTAAACATCTTTCCCTTTGAAATTTACTTTCTGAAACATTTGATTCCCCTGGTTATTTTAAGCAGAGAAAGAGTACAACCTTACACAGAATTCTCCAGCAAAACTAAACCCTCTAAGTAAAATATTAATTATTAATGCCCCAGGAACATATCTCACTTAGGCTAGTTTTACATAGTTTTCCCATATATTCCCCCAGGTCTGGATGCACAAAGAAATTATAATCACAAAGTTTTTGAAAACCGAAAACCAATTTTACATCCTGCACGGTTCAGGCTGTCTTTACTCTCATCTTCTTCCTCCCTTTTTATCACAATACAAGACAATGATGACAAAATAATCAACAGAAAGAAAATTGTTTGGGTTTGTGGTTTTTTTTTTTAATTACTGCAGTACATTGTACACATTCTTAATCCTCAGATTATAATCTTTGAATGAAATTACCTAAAATTACCCACCCAAACCATGACAACTTTATAGTTTTCAGTTAGTGAAAAATAAATATAATCAATACTCTGTCAAAATCAGAGATGGACACATTAATAGAGCAAAATGCATACAATTTCTCTACTATATTTTATAACAAGCATTAGTTGTATTATTGCACACAAGTTCTTCCACCCAGACCAACACGGTATTGAACTAGATATTCCTTACACATCATGATGCCTTTGTCTCACAGAATTTAGAGAAGAAAGGCCAAGATTAGAAGAAAATACACGGTATTGCTTGACTGTGTTTTTTTCATGGATAAGAAATTGAAGATTGTTCACTAAATGGAACTAAATTCCAGATATATAAACTTTCTATAGCTGAGACATGAACTGAAGGTAGAGTCCCCACTTTGGGTCAGTCAGCTAAACATAAACCCTCTCAATCCCATACTGGAATTCCTGGAATTCCAGCTGGAATTCCTCTTCTCATTCAGTTAATCTTTTTACAACTTTCTCCTCAGTTACCTGAGTAGCTGCTACCCACCTGCTGTAGTTGTACTGTGCTACAGTAGTTTGGGGAAATAGTGTAAATTTTTCTCAGTATTACTACACTTCTCCCCTATATTTGTCTACTAACAACATTTGTGCATGAATAAACAGCATTTATTCTGTATTGTCACTAGTTGTATTTTCATTAAGAATCCCATTTGTTGACTTACAGAACAGAAGCAATATAATGTACCTTAAGTGACCCAATCAATAACAGAAATCACATTGTTCATGACAAGTGTAATACTCAAACTTTATTTTTTAGGAATTAGTAATTACAAGAAATAAAAATAACAATAGCGTTCTATTTATTGATAGATTTCAAAGACAGAAGAGGGATATAACTGTCAAATTATTCATGGCAAATAGCTAATCTAGTGCTACCAGATGTCTGTTGGGTGCTTCCTACCTCACAGAGGAATGTCATGGCAAATAGCTAATCTAGTGCTACCAGTAGGTGATGTCTGTTGGGTGCTTCCTATCTCACAGAGGAATTCTGTTTCAGTTGCAACTTAAGTGTCAGCAACAAATTAATATAGCAAACTGTAAAACACAGACATAGAATATACACTTCCTCATATTATCTGAAGGAAACTGATTCATATTCCTCAACAGTCTCTCAGTTAAAATTCTGATTTTCCATAAGATCCACATCGAAAACTGATGTTTTCTGTACTGAAGAGAAACGAACACGAATGAGGTTCTGGAGGCTATTCCTTCCAAAAGAAGTAAGGATGTAATTGATAGGAAATTATACCACTATTATTGTTCTTATATGAATGAATATAATGTGATCAAGCATAACTTTTAGCATTGTTTTTCACTCTTAAAGGCTAGAAAGGGTTTGGCCTAGATTGTATATGAATAGGAGATTTACCGAGAACACGTAATTGCTCTTTGAGGTAGTACCAGGAAGCCAGTAGCAGACCACATTTGAATCTATATTGATAGGAAATACAGAAAAATATGTTCAAAGACTAATTTTAAAATGTATGCCCGTTCAAAAACTACTGGGTTTCAGTTTAAATGTTGAAATCTTGGCTTCTGTTTTTCAGCCAAACTGTACTTAAACTTCCTGAACAAATTACATCTGAATTTTCTAAAGTGATGGCAACATAAATTACTTCCTAATCATTGATTTTATTCTACTTTGTACCAAAAAAAATTATTCCATGATGCCTGTGATTTCTGTGGTGTTTGAAGTTACCCATCTGTGAGACTAGAACTTTGTCCTCTCTTGATTGAAGTAGATGACTGCAGAATCAGGACAATAGCTTGTAAAACCTTTGGGATCTTAGGGGTTAAAAGGTGCTCTTATAAATGAAAGTCATTATTATTTACTCAGGCTGAGCTGAGGTGTATGATAGAGTTGTAGGGAAGCTTCTGCACGGATTACTTTTGCAAGATGTCTTAGTTGAACTCAGTAGGTTCAGGTAGTTATCACGGAGCCATGGATTAACAAAAGAGTTGGAACATACCTGAGAATCTTGTTAAACTTCACTTGCAGGAAGTGTCTTACAAAGTCTTTCTCAGAGATCAAAACAGGAAAAACACTTAGAAATACACAGCGTGAGCAAAGACTGATGGCCTCTAAGAAAGGAAAGGCAGGCTTCACCACCTGGTTAGGTTTCTTTGAAGGCAAGACTACCATAGGAGACAAAAATGGGTTTCAATGGACATCACATGTTCAGATTTCCAGAAAGGATTTGACAAAAGTCCAACTCGTGTTGCTCTTTTTTACTGCAAAGTGGCTCAAAAGCACATGGGCTAGTTGCCTGTTAGCGGTGTCTTACTCTTCAAAGTGCCGTGGAGAATGGAGGAGGAACGAGCTGGGCTCTGGGGGCATCTGGGCATACTAACTGCTGTGAAATGTCATGCATTGATGTTTCACACAGTTAACATCAACTGCATTTAACCCCGTCTCTGCTGATTAGTAGTGCAGTGGCCATATTTCCTTCTGGAGCAGATTTTCGCCTGAAATTCTTATTTTGAACTTCAAGGCTTTATGTCTTACATGTGTTAGGAGGTGTTTCAAGCATCGCTTTAAGATCTACTATAAATAGCAGTTTCACTATTACAGAATTTATGTACAGAAGGTGATGCCTCACAGCAAAATTTTAGAGTTTGTGTACATCAGCACAATAAGCAGAGTGAGAGGTTACTGTTGATCTGGGGTCCCATCCAAAATACAATGAAGTCAATGGAAAGGTTCCTGTTGATTTTAATAGGTCATGAGAGTGACATGTGGCCTTCAAGTGACTCCTCTCTCGTAGCAGAAATAAAAATACACCTAGCCAGTTTTATAGATTAAAGCCCCTATTTCTTCAAATATGCTAAATCTTGGTGTATATTTGTTCAACTAACTCCCAGGTTCTACAAGGTGACAGACCAGATGTGAAGCTTACACTGATTGCTTCGGTTTGCTTCTCCCCCCAACAGGGCTTCAAATGAGAATGAGAATGAGCAATACTCAAATACCTCACAGAAAATAGCCCACACACCTGAGCAAACCAGTCTATCACTGTGCATCCTGCATATTTTCTAGTCTACTGAACTAGTAGAGCAGGATATGATGTGATCCATTAAGGATTAAACAAAGGTAGTGTTACATCATGGTGTGAACACCCTTTCAGCATATCTTGAGAGCCCTGAATACTGGAGTCTGCCTATGAAAAAGGCTTTGGTCAAGCTGATCTTTTGAGATCCTTTTCATCACACATTTTTATGAGCCATTAGGAGGTCTATGAACCTAATTCTGTCAGTTTATATAGGTTTGCCTTCCTCCAAAGAGCTACTGTTTATTCCATTGACACAAATTCTATCAAATGCATTCATTTAGTCTGTGAGAAATTCAGCTTTTACTGACATCCATATGTATTGTACAGATTGTATGGATTTGGGCCTTCTCTCTAGAAGTAAAATTCTTTCTGATGAGGCAGTTCATTCTCATTTTCTGTAAATATACTACTTCACTACAGCCATTATTATAAGATAATCAAATTAATGACTTCATAAAACTTTTTGTAAAAGATATTCCAAAAGGAAAAAAATCTTACTCAAAAACCCCAAAATTATTAAAATCTTTGTTTGGGGCCTAAAAGGTTTCTCAGAGCCTGCCAATCAATAGTAATTGATATCAGTCAAATGATACCAGTCATATTTGAGAGAGAGCATAAAAGGCCAATGAGCAATTTCGATGAAATATTTTTTTTCTTTCTTTATCTGCCCTCCCTTCTAGCAGCCACAGTTATTTTATCGCATTATACATTCTTATCTAGTTGCTCCTCAGAAATATTTCAGGCATCATGAAAAGCCTGTACAACTTTTAGAACTGATGTTCCAAGACACTGAAATAGTTCTAAGGTTTTTTGTGCCTTTTTCTCTACCGTTTAAAAAAAGACAACAGTTATGTGACTAAATAATGAATACAATTTACTGAATAAAATTTGCAATATTTTACAGGTTTCAGTACTTTCAAAGTTATTAGATTATCTCCAATAATGTCCACAATTGAAAGCACAGAAGTACATCTTGATTTTAAGTATAAAAGCAGCATTTTTTTAAAAGCTGATATTCTGCTCATGTGACAAAAGTTAACACATATGTAATCGGTTTGCTCTATAACATCTATTCTTTTTATTATATTTTTGTGTCATAGCCAATGAAGTGGGAGTAAGTAATGACTTTGCAAACACTGTAGATTAAACAAGAGTTTTTGGTCATATTAACATAATTCTCATTATCTTATGAAAGGTTTGCATGGGAAAGGGGATGGAAAAAAAAAGCCTCTTGATGCCTTTGCACATTGGGAACATGGTGCCTTTGGGTCATTTTGAGCAATGTCTAACACATCCTGGCTCATAGCACCAAGTGGTGGAGGTGTTTTTATCAGCTGATGGCCTGGACCTGAATTTTTCTCTTCAGCAACCAATGAAATGAACAGCACTGGAATAACTGTATTATTATTATTATAGAAAAACAGGTTACAGTTATTCTAAGTCATCAATAATATTTCTTTCCAAGATCTATTGTAGTAAAGCACCTACATCATCATGAAAATCTATTAATTAAAACATATCAGCACTGATTTTTCAAAGGCATCTGGAAAATCTAAGCAGGTTTTTAAAAGTGCTTAGAGGTTGTATCTTCACACCAGTTGCTATTATGAAATCTGCACAAGAAAGTGAGAAAATGTTTGAGTAGGTCACTTGCTCTTAGTTTCCTTTTATCACAGCTGAACTACTTTTGGTACCCATGATAGCTAGCTCAAGTACACTGTACTGAACAATAAAAAAAATTTTCCTTATGTCGTTACATGTCCTTTTTCAAAATTGGATTTAGATTTCAAATTTCCTAAATATTCTCAGAAATGTAATCCCTTGGACTGAAAGTACAGTGGGATGAAAAAAAAAATATATGACTTTCCTGGTTTTAGAGATTTTCATAGATAGCTACATTGAGAGGGTACAGACCTGTTAAATTAATTATTATAGCAATCAGAAGTAATATTATAGTGTGATATATCTCACCAGAACTACTCTCAGTGACTTGACATCTGCCTTGGCCAAGTATGTGTGGATAATTATAGTACTTTTGTTTAACTGCCTACTGCAGGTTTATTTTTTTTCCCATGTTTTATAAATGCATATGTGTAAGCGCAGTTTATTTATCATATCTGAGCTAAATATAGATGGAGTTAAATTGTGACTGAAGAAGATTTTGCAAAAATCTGCATACTGAGGCGATTACCCTCCTCCTGATGAACTAATGAATGTTTTCCTTATGAATATACATATGGTATTAAAAAGCTATAGCTGGCCATATGAATCCAGCTTTCCTCCTTCCATCTTCAGATACTGAACAGTCTTGAAGAAAATGAAAATCTTACTAGACATGTGGTTGTTTTTCATTTTCCATGACAGAAAATATTTCTAGAAATGTTTCTTCAAATGTATTTCTAATGTTTATTTTCGTGAGTTTACTTGATGAGATAATCAAACCCTGGAAATCAATTTAAATTCACGTGGTGATAGTGTATTAGAAACATAATCTGTGCAAGTCTTGAGAAGAAAGAAAAAAGATTCAATAGATATTTTAAAATAGCTGCCATTTGTCAGAACATTATTTGTTAAATCCAAACTTGTGGTGATAACAGAATTTCCTTTTTTAAAAAAAAGTATTTTTAGTCTAACTTTCTGAATATCTCATGACCATTAAATTCTATCAGCTACAATTAGGTTTAATCAAATGAAAGGGAAAAAAAAGTCTGGTAAACAATAATATTGACAAGATATAAAATATAGTAATGATTATGATCTCACACTCTTGTATCCACTTCAGCTGTCATGACTCCCATTTGAAACTCTTAAATTCTGCTGCCTGTGATTTGAACTATTTTATCTAATACACACACTGTCTCTTTTACTAGTTGCACTAAAATGTGAAAAACAAGAGTGTGGAATCTCCTTTACCTTCTTCTCTACGGATGGTCATGGTGTAACAACACAGCTGTACATGTGAGGAAACAACCACTTCACACTGTGATATATTGCAGCACTTTTCTTACTTGGCTTGATAGTGCTTCTCCCACTCTACGTTGCAAGCTTCTCTCTCAGCAGCTTTTTCAGCAACCCTCACACTGCTCTGCTCCTCATTTTGTATCAAGCTGTGCCATATATGAAATATATTGCATTACCTCAGGACGGCACCATATTTTTCACTCTTATTTTAAGTCCAATGTCATAGCTGACGGTAGCAGCATTTCCATTTACAGCTTCACAGCACGCTGAGACTTGGAGAGGTTTGTTACCTCTCCGTAGAGCTTCCTATTTAGCAGATAATTATCTGTACCTCACCCAAATAGAAGCACTTCAGAATGCAACAGCAATTGCCCAAGTGGCAAAGTAGTCCTGGTGTACATCCAATAACAGGCTGTGAAGATGAGGCACATCTCTGTTGCTATTAAGGGAGTAACAGTCAGGAGCAACAGCAACAAAGAGCAATGCTGGAACAGAGAGTGGCAAATAACGAAATGGTGAGGCCCAGATGCCCAAAGATATTTAGATAAAAAACTGCCATTGAGATCTACCACTGAATAATTTTTATATCTTCAGGACAGGTAATCCTCTCTGTTTATCAGTTACCTAACAGTAAAATTAAAAAAGTGAACGAAATGTTTCTAAATAATAAGAATGTAAGACAGCATATAAATATAAGATACAAGATTGAGGAACCTCCCTTTTTTGCCCTAAAGACAGGGTACTGGAGGGGTTCTCCCTAATTAACTCCCTGAAGTCTGAAGCGCTCCAGACGTGAACTTTTATATTTTCAACATGAGTTTTTGAACTCATGAACTCATGAAGTAAAAGTAATCAGTAAATCCATTTAGTTCCTTACATTTGATGTGCCAAATGCTACTGTTTTGTCTGTGGACTTTTGCATACCAAGACTAATCTTTATCTCAGGACAAGATCATTAATTTAGACAACATGAATTACAACATAACGAGACCACCTTCACCCAAGGACCTGACAGAACTCTGTCATTTGCCGCCTTCTCAGAAAACCCAAACCTAAGGAAAACAATACACAAAGGTAGTATCAGGAGCAGAAGAGCCTTGCTGTTAGAGGGTGGTCTTTATCTATTTATTTTTTTTCCTACAGAGATGCTTGGTACTCCAAAGGTTTCTATAACCAAAATCTAGTCATTACAGAAGAGAACTTTGAGACAGCAATTAATATCATCTTAAAGTAGATGCACATGTTCAGAAGAGTAATTTCCTAAGTTTTTATCCTTTTGAACTGAAAAAAGGTGTTTTGGCATTTAGATATATTTTTTAAACTCATACATTCTCTTTTAAGCTGGGGAAATCTTTCTGGCTCAGTGTAATAAAGAGATTTTATATTTTTATTTTAATAATTAATTGCCTTGCTTTATGTCTATTTTAAAAAGTAAGCATTCTCTCATTTGTTTTCTGGTGATATTTGACATCAACTTTTTTCGTGGACAGCCTAATGGTGGCAATTTTGTATTATTTCCAGCGAGTAAATTTAAAAAAAAAAAAAGCCAAATATCATACCAAATAATAACAATTTTGACAGAATTCTTTTGACTGCTCTCAGAAACACCTTGGTGTGCTGTAAGGGAAACAGGGTCCCTTGAGTTCTCTTTCCTGATAAAGACATACCTTAAGTGTTTCCCGTGGAAGGTTTCTCTCCGTTAAGAGACATCTTTCTATCTAAACTAGAAGAAATTGTAATAAATATTTTCTTACTCATATTTACTGCATCATTAAAAGTGAAATTTGAAAGGAAGCTTAAAAATGTAATTCTCTTCTGCTTTAATCATACTCCACCTCTTTTATTCCAGATGGCTTATGAGTTGAGTGTATATATTTACACATTTCTCATTAGCCTGTTTCTGCTTCCCTACCAAGACTTTCAGGTTAAAATTATTTTGTTTTTAAAGAATAGAAGGAAGAAAGTAATTTCTCAGCCTCTTCCGAGATTTGTAGAGACCAAGACTGACCATAAGAAAGCAAATGCTTGGATCTTTTTCTGTTTGTCAGCTCTTTTATTTATAAATGATTGTGTCGCAAAAAAGGAAAGTAAAAGTGTGTTTAATTCCGTTTATACATGATAGAGATTTTAATGTAAAAATAATGCTTGAAAATATGAAAGCATTTGACATTAGCTCATCATTGATTTAAAATTTTCAATGTATTTATTCATTTTTTTTAGCTGGCATTTCACTTTAATTCTGTGGCCTTAAATCCAACTTTAAAGCCTCAGAAGAATTTGGCATGGTCCATGGATCAGACAGACATGAGAGGAATCAATTTGCAGCAGAAGCTAAAGAGCGAGTATTTAGGAGATGAGAAGGGAGGGAGATGATAGACTTTGGGATGTGTTCCACCAAAAAATGTTTGATGCTGAAACTCAGGTCCTGAAATGCTGTGTGATAGTAAAAAAAGTAATTTATAAAAGAAGGGATCGAAGGCACAGTAGTGGCTGGATGCTGATAATCATTCTATAGAATGAATGATATAACTTGGCTCTGATATATAATTCCCAATGATAGGATATTTTTCATTAAATAGTGATTGCTAAACCTTTTAAAAGTGAAGCCGATTGCAATAAATTACTAAGTATGTTAAAGCTTATGCTTCTCTTTACATGTTTCCAGCTATTTTTTGTTTAGAAAAAAAATAAGGAGTTTTATATTTTACAGTGCACTTTTACCCTAAAAGGATAATAGATTCAAAACATCATCAGAACAGAGTTGTAAGTGTTTGTCCTCTGGAATGATTTACACAGTAGTGAACATAAAATATATTTCTGGCTTCTATCCACATAAGTATCTTAAAAAAAAACCTTAGTTATTATTTAAAAAAAAAATTGTTCTGCCTTTTGCACAACTGTTAAATTTCAGGTAGCTTAAGGGAGATGGAAACAAACAAACATCCCCGAGTCTCAAAAAGACAGCAGTAAAAAACTAATGGCATGTTCTGATCTGAGCCATGGCCAAGTTCTGCTGGATTAGGAGTGGGCACAGAAAGCTATGTCTGGGCCTGTGAACATCAAAACCAACAGCTACTTGTGCGTTCCTGAAGAACAGCTGTGCTGAGCTTCATTGCTAACTGTTCGCAGACATTTCACAAATGTTAGTGCCATTACAGCATTGCCTCTGGAACCATGAGAAATGGCAAGGAATTGCTTGTGGCCAAGACATATAGACCCCTCATTTCTATGTGCTTACAGAGCTGTCACTTGCCTGAGGTATGGGTTTATCTCAAAGGGCTTGGTATTGTGCATAATACATGGCAACACGGGCTAGAATAAGGGGAAAAGTCATTTAAAGTTAATGTTAGCCCATATTTGGAACTCTGCATGTTTTAAGTTTTCCTCTCCTCCGTCCCTAAATGACACCCTTGGGTTGGGAGGAATTAGACATTATTGTTACATTATTCCTGAAAACCTTTTATAAATTCATTCCTTTAAATGGTTGTAGTTAGCAATGTTTACCCCATAAAACAAATGCTTTGAAACCTCTGAAGACTAATTTACCCATAAATATACATGATCCCATACAGTTCTCTGCACACTAAGATACTGTGTGGTATAAATAAATATGTCTAATAAGGGCTGTATTTTTTAATTCTAGGAATTGTTTATAACTTTGAATTTCAAAATTCTGTATGACTTAACAGACATAATCCTTACAGATAAAAACTATTACCTTTATTTTTATAACTTTGAATTTCAAAATTCTGTATGACTTAACAGACATAATCCTTACAGATAAAAACTATTACTTTAATTTTTTTTCTTTTCCTTTTGCTTCAAAACACTCTAAGGTTTAGAAAAGGCCATCAGGTTTTTGCGTAAAGGGAAGAAGACACACACACGCACGTGCATACACATACACACTTTGATCTTCCATGGACTCTCCTCAAGAATATGATTTGTTGAAGCCCTCAAGGTTTAGCTCGAAACAATGTTGAACACATTCCAGGGATCAAAGGATCTGGAATCTGCATATCGTTGTTTTCCACTTAATTTTTCTAAGAGGAGGAAGCATCCTCCTGTGATAGAACCAGGGTCTGTACAGGTGCTCACATGTTGTTTCAAGGTCCGGTGGTCAAATCAAAGCCTACCTGTTCTTTATCATCAAAGGTTCTGCTCCTATTTTTTTCCTGGAAATTGTTTGAACACAATATATATTTCATTATTCATAAATGCTTGGCACAAACATGCTTAACAGGTTTGCACAGTTATTTAGAATAATATAAAAAAGAATGGGAGGAATCTACTTAATTAGTTATTAGCATAACAGAATCGGTGGGCTTTGAACACAATGTTATTTTAGAAAAGTGTCTAATCTGTTAGTTGCAGACTAAGCCTGTTATTACATTCCTTGTCAATATTTTGATAAATTCTTTCGCTTTTAAATAATTACTTGGAATACTTGGTCCGATTTACTAGATTACTATTCAGATTTCTCAGTAGGTATTCTTCTTCCTATTCTTTGATACGAGGACACACATGAAGAATTTACTGACAATTGTTCCTTATGCCTTCAGATGGAGTCCTGTACCATTCCACTTTTGCTCTCTCCATTTGTGATGTCATCAAATACTCTTGACGGATTTAGGAGCTGGTTATACACCTGTTCCCAGTTACATTCCAATATCTAAAATACATTGATGGTAAAAAGGCCTTCTCCAAAATTACCAACATCACCTTGATATCCACAGGTGGTGTTTAACAGTGATTGTACTTCCCCAGTTTTACTGTAGAACAAATTGCTTGTGATCTTTGATGACATGCAGGAGGTAACACAGGTGCATTTATAACACAGTGTAAGGAAATAGATTGAATATTTGAAGCAATAAATCTCATTTTGATCTCTGTAAAGAGGATAACATCAACTCTTTTTCCTCTCCTTCTCTTCCCTATCAATGAGAATTTATAAATGCAATTATTTCAAAGGCAGTTTAAATTAGTAAAAGAAATATAGAAAAAAAAGGAGATGATAGATGACAATGGAATCGGAATTGGAAAATACAGCAAATATACTATTATTGTGATAAACATTGTGAAAGCTACCATATAATTAATATTTTGGACCATTCTGGTCTTGTTTTATTTTTTGCAATTATTCCAGGTGAGTCTATTCTGTGATTTTTCTAGTAGCATTTAGAAAATAATCCAAGCAATCTTTTATTCTAGCTACTAGTGATTGGTTGCTAATGTTTGCTGATTTTTCTGTGCAGATATGGTGATGTGTAGTCTAACCATTGCAGGTCCCCTCATAACACCAGAAATCAGGGAAGCATAGTTAGCAAACTGGTGCCATTGACAAGCACAGAATCATGGGCAACTTCTCTGGGCAACGTGCTCTAGTGTCTCGCCACCCTCATTGTAAAGAACTTCTTCCTAATATCTAATCTAAAGCTACTCTGCTTAAAACCATTGCCCCTCATCCTGTCACTACATGCCCTTGCAAACAGTACCTCCCCAGCTTTGTGTTGGTGATCACTTTTCTACTTAAATTTACACTTGTTCAGATTTAGCCCTGAGAACTAAGAATGGCCAGGGGATAGCACAGCGTGGTCTTCCTTGTCCTGGTCACAAAGCATTGTGGGAGGCTTCTCAGCACTCAGGGTCTGATGTCAGAATAACACTTTCCCTTGACTCCTCTCTCAGGAGGTAGTTGCTTTGTTGTTTTTAACTGCTATCATACATCAAGAAAAATCTAATGTCATTTACCTCATTAAATTTTACATTCAGTGAAGATTGGATATATTAATGAAATTTTGAACCATTACACTTTTTGGGTTTAGTTTTTTTTTTTCTTTTTAACGGGGTTATATGAAGATTAATGTCAATACAGTCATTGTGATATGCAGATTATTTTTTCCCAAAGATCTTCTTTTTTTTTTCTGGCTTTACAGCAAGACTGAAGCCACCAAATAACTTGGTTATAAGATGGGTTAGTTTGATATGCAGAGCACTTACAGGTGGAATGACCTGTATTACTTTTCTAAAACATCAGCTTTTCAAGATATTTGGTGGAATGACCTGTATTACTTTTCTAAAACATGAGGATGGGACATTTTACAGGAAAGTCCTTACAATATAATTTAAAGAACTGACTAAGGGAATTGATTTCTAGAGAGGGATTAGTCTCAGTTAACTTTAACTTTCTCCACTTCAGGTTTCTTACTCTGTTAACTATCTAAGTCCCTAATACTAAGTTCTATTTTCTAAGTTAGGTCAATTATGTTGACTAGATTTTAGTCTCAGCTCTAACTAGTACATTTGTTTTGTATCCATTTACCAGGAAGTGAATGAACATCAATGTTACTCAAGAGAAATTTAATCTTGAAAGTATAAGGAGAAAAATATACCGGTGATATGTAAGGGATCAAGAGTTCAAAGCCTTAACAGGGAGATGCCCAAATGTAGCTGTCGTACAAGCCCATGTGCTACGACGTCTGGAAAAATGACTTAGAAGAATGTTTGCTGGTTCCAAGGCCAGTCTGGCAGTGACCATAAGTTACTACCACATTATTTTGCAGCAGTGAAACTTTCCACTTTTATCTGTGCTTCATGTACCTGCAGAGTTGCATACAGACTGTGTAACCAACAGACAGCCTTTCTCCTTGTGGCAGGTTTTCTTTCTGACCTCATCTAGAATTACACTTTAAGACTTCTGAAATTTGACTGTACTATACAATTAGCAAATCTGTTAGGGAATCTAAAGTGTTTGGGTTCAGTTTTACATCTTTACAAGTGTATGAAAACATATAAAATTAAGAGTTTTTGTTGCCTTCACTCCACTCCCAATGATGTTTTAATCACAGAATCTGTCTTTCCCAAAAAAATGGCAAGAAGTAACACATTTATTGATGGCAACAGAACATCTCTGTAGAATGAAATTTGTACTTTTGTCCTTATAACACCATCTCCCAGGAGTATATTTTATTGAGGTTAGGACAGAGGCAGAGTGGCAGCACAAGAGGAGGAAAACTCACACCATCTTTTGAATAAAATGAAATGAATAAAAAGAAGTCTCCAACTCCAGGGCTCTTATTCCAGCACTTTTGCAAAAGCAAAGTGTTTTTATCAAAGAAAGATTGAGTTTCCCAGTTGACTTGCAGCCCTACAAACCTTCACACACATGGTATGCTTTATTCATGAGCTGTAGACTCAAGTCACAGACAAAGTCACTCTCTACTGAGATAGAAAGACTCAAGGCAGCATTTAAATGGTGATTTAACCACTAGGTCTTTTGAAATATATTATTATAAGCAAGCAAAGTTTCACCAGCCTTCTTCATGCACTCAGAACAATTGGTTAAAAAATATTTCTCTAAAGTGTAACTTATTTAATTCAATGAAGAAGCCATTATAAAGAGTCATAAAATAATCATTGCTACTGTTGCTTCAAGCAGGCTCTGTTTGGTTTTTTTCCCAATCACATTCAGAATAATATGAAAGTTAATTTCAAAATCATTCCAGGCTGCCAGACAGACTATTTAAAGGAATTGCTGTAAAGGGCTCTTCATTTTAAAGTTCACTGAGACCAGCATTATTGCAAATATCTCAGTTCAATGGGCAACAGAGTGGCAGCACAAGAGGAGGAAAACTCACACCATCTTTTGAATAAAATGAAATGAATAAAAAGAAGTCTCCAACTCCAGGGCTCTTATTCCAGCACTTTTGCAAAAGCAAAGTGTTTTTATCAAAGAAAGATTGAGTTTCCCAGTTGACTTGCAGCCCTACAAACCTTCACACACATGGTATGCTTTATTCATGAGCTGTAGACTCAAGTCACAGACAAAGTCACTCTCTACTGAGATAGAAAGACTCAAGGCAGCATTTAAATGGTGATTTAACCACTAGGTCTTTTGAAATATATTATTATAAGCAAGCAAAGTTTCACCAGCCTTCTTCATGCACTCAGAACAATTGGTTAAAAAATATTTCTCTAAAGTGTAACTTATTTAATTCAATGAAGAAGCCATTATGAAGAGTCATAAAATAATCATTGCTACTGTTGCTTCAAGCAGGCTCTGTTTGGTTTTTTTCCCAATCACATTCAGAATAATATGAAAGTTAATTTCAAAATCATTCCAGGCTGCCAGACAGACTATTTAAAGGAATTGCTGTAAAGGGCTCTTCATTTTAAAGTTCACTGAGACCAGCATTATTGCAAATATCTCAGTTCAATGGGATGTTATGGAAGGCTTCCTCCACAGCCACACCATCTCTAGAAGTTGGTTTGTGGGGATAACTATTTTTATAAACTCAGAGCAAAGCTAGGAAAAACAAGCTGCAATTATGAAATTACTGCAATGACCATCATATCAAGTAACAGTGAACCTAAAACTTGCAGTGTAGTACTTCTATTTAAAAAAAAACACAACCAAAAAATCCCCAAAAAAACAAAAAAACAGAAAACCACAAAGAAACAGATAAAACAAAACAAAAAAAATCCAACAAACAGAAAAAAAAGAGAATTGTTTGTATTAAAGAATTTTTTTTATCCAGAATGTCTTTCTCTCTACAATAACTTTTCTTAGCTACCTCATCAGCTGTGAATTCTAAATCTAACATATGTATCTCAGCAGTAGGAAAACCCACAGGACTACCTCATAATAGCTGAGGTTTCCAATTTAGTGTCAAGTTAGTGGTTTAAATATTTGTCACCAGTTTACATTATCAAGCTTGATTATTGTTCCTTCAGGGTTAATAAACCCAAAACAGGTAAAAGGGGAGGTTTACATTTCTGCATTATCAAAATATATTTAGAAAAGTACATTGGTTGGGAATAATAACTAAATATAATTTGGTTAGGAATAATAAAATAAAGAAATGAAGAAAATGTCTACATGCACATTGGTTCCATTCTGTCATGGAAATATACTATATACAATTGTATCATGTATTTCTGGTGTCTATATTATACTGCCGAATTTTTAGCAGAATTTTGGAAGATTTTTAAAAATCATATATTGATGCTTTGCATCCTCAGGCAGTGATTTTTTGACACTGGTTGCTCCATCAGAATTGCTCAAAATGCAGAATTTCAACTGAAAGCAATACTCAGTAGCTGCAGGAGTGCTCAGCAAGTTTTTCAAAATCAGGTTCAGTAAGTTCACAGAAACAAGAGTGAAATAAATTAAAAACATTCTATGCATGTACTTCAGCTAGCATGAATTTATACAGCTCCAGAAAAGTTAGTGAACTTGAATTATCTTGTTTAAAATACATGAAAAATATCTAATGTCATTTTTATAGCTGTAATAATGTTAGAGTTTAAAGAGTAAGGATGTTTTGATTTCTAGAGCTAAAAAGCTAAGAATACAGTCTAGTTTGGAACACAGCATGCAGTTTACTACAAATATAACTGTAGTTCTTGGAGCGTCCCCAGTTCCAAATTTATACTAATATATTACCCTAAAATATATTGCATTTGGAAACACTGCAAGAGAAGAAAATGGCCTAGTAATTTGGAAGAACAGAGCAATATCACTTTCAGAAAAACCAAAGTGATTCAAAGTGACTTCTAATGTCATATAACCTATTTTCTAAAGATTATGATGTATTTTACTGCATTATGACTGCAATTGGTGAAAAAAATCAGAGCAGACTCAAAATGAGGCTGAGTTTGAAATTGGAGTCAAGAATGCAGATTTACACTGGAGTTATCTTCCTATTTTCATAATGTGTTTAACCATAGCTTTCAATCAAAATGTTACAAAATTGTAGGGAATTTTAAGCACAATTATAAATCGCAAATGTGAAATTCCAGCCTCTCTTTAAATGACAGCTTCCTAACTCATCTCATGCCCTTTTACATTATCCTTTTTCACCTTCATGTGTTTGCTATTAATTAATACTGTCATCTCTCTACCGGCTTCCACAACATTCAGTCAATGTCAGCAACTAACCTTATGCTCTGTTGCTGCTTATAATTTACCGAGCCATCTGTCTGTCTTTTTCTACTCTAAGTATTTCCACATTGTGTGATCTTGTAACAAGCCAAAGCCATTCAATTTAAAATATTATTTTAATCTATGAAAGATGGAATTATTTGTCTGGAAATCGTAGCTGGCTTCATGCAAACATCAGTGGTATCACAATGAAGATCTCTCACTCCAGATATAAAAGAGACTAATCGGATTTTTATTATCCCTATTTATAATTTTGTTCCCATTTACATTACTTTATTACTTCCTTTTTTTTTTTTTCAGTCATATCCCCTCTCTCTTCCTGTCCTTCCACATAGCCTGACATATTATAGGAAAATTCTATTTATACTATATTAAGGAATAATCAAGTTGCCTTAAAAAAGAGAGAAAACCCTTCCACATAGCCTGACATATTATAGGAAAATTCTATTTATACTATATTAAGGAATAATCAAGTTGCCTTAAAAAAAAGAGGAAACAAAAAAAAAAAATCTAATGAAACAAAATAAAACCCCACAATGTAATTTAGGTATGGGCAATTAGGAAAAGAAAAAGTATTGTCAGTCTTTGTTGGACAAAGACTATTAACACAGTCACTTAAGAAAGCTCTGTCGAAAGAGGTATGCAGGTACCTCACCTTAAAGAGCCTGAATTAATTCCCAGTAGAGACTGTACATAAGATGATGACGGATGCAATGTAACAATGTGGCTGAGCAGTAATAGCCATCTCTCAGGAATGCATGTATCCAGATAAATCCTAAAATGCTATATAAACCTTAACAGCTCAAATAAAAAAAAAACCCAAACTTCAAGACACAACTGGATGTGTCTTGTCACATGTGACACATATAACTGCTTACAGCTATATGAAATGTTAGCATTGCCCATGAAACCAGGAAACTTATTCTGCGTTTACTTACTGCCGTTTTTCAATTACTGTTCACTCTCCTTCCTGTTGTGCCATACGTTTTGTGGGTCAACTTTGCAAGTGAAACAATAAGAAAATTATCTGGGCTGAAATGAAATATTCAGAAATGTCTGTCACTATTTCCAAAATCCCTTTGAGACTTGTTTTTAAATGGGGTGGCCTTTCTAACACTGCAATGGCACATCAAACTTATTACGGACTTTGTAAATCTGAGAATACCTTTTAGAAATATAATAGAAAAAACCAAATGCCTACGTTTGCATTAATTTCTCCTAAATGAACAGAGCAAAAAGAGCGGTAGATTAGATATACAAAAAGGCTGGAATCTCCGATGTGAAGGATCTTCAGAACAGGTGAGACAAACTTCTGTCAGGATGGCACGAACAGAGGTCATTCGGCCTTGGGGCAGTGAGTGGGTGTGTGCTAGATAATCTTTGAGATGATTTCAGGACTTACAGATTCTATATTATAAAAATGGTACTGGTAGTATTATTTTGCCTAGGCTTTTTTTTTCTGACCTTACTCTTCTATGAATCAGAAGGAACACTTTGAAGTACCATTAATTTCTCAGTGGCATCAATGATTAGAGAGGTGATTCTGCCACTTTACTCTGCACTGGTGAGACCTCACCTGGAGTATTGTGTGCAGGTCTGGAGCCCTCAATATAAGAAGGACATGGACCTGATGGAGAGGGTCCAGAGGAGGGCCACAAGGATGATCAGGGGGATGGAGCACCTCTGCTACAAGGACAGGCTGAGGGAGCTGGGGTTGTTCAGCCTGGAGAAGAGGAGGCTCCGGGGAGACCTAATAGCAGCCTTCCAGTACCTGAAGGGGCCTACAGGAAGGCTGGGGAGAACCTGTTTAGAAAGGCCTGTAGTGACAGGACGAGGGGCAATGGCTTCAAGCTGGAGGGGAACAGATTTAGACTGGAGATGAGGAGAGGGTTCTTCACTGTGAGGGTGGGGGAGCACTGGAACAGGTTGCCCAGGGAGGGGGTTGAGGCCCCTTCCCTGGAGATATTCAAGGAGAGGCTCGACGAGGCCCTGGGCAACCTGGTCTAGTTGGGGGTGTCCCTGCTGACTGCGGGGGGGTCGGACTAGATGGCCTTTGGAGGTCCCTTCCGGCCTGGGCAATTCTATGATTCTATGATTCTATGATTCTATGATGGGAATATTTAATCCTCAGACTCCACATTGTATAATGGCACAGAATCTGAGCACGTGGTGAATAAAAATAAAAATTGGCAAGTGCCTTAAGATCTTACAGCAACATTTAGGTGATTTCAATATTCCCTTTGCAGTTATAGTCCAGGTATTACTTATGATGTTATTAAGGTATAAAATTAAAATGGCATGTAATGGCACTAAAATAAACAAGGTTTTTTGAATTATAATCATGATCTTGCAACCGCAAAGGTGTACAGATATATGACAGGCTCAATCTGCCAGAAGAAATTGTATTTTTTTTTCAAACATGTCCGTACAGTTGGGGCAAATAAAGCTTCCAAGATCACAGTCCTTTTCTCAGGTTTGACAAGAAGGAGAAAAATCCAGACTGCATACAGGATAGGACACTACTGCCTTCAGTCTGGCTATGTCATACAATGAGAGAGCAAGGATTGGAGATCAACACTGGGAAAAAGAAGAATGTTATGAAGGAGACGATTGATACATCATTAACTCACCTGGAAAAGAGAGAAAAGTGGTTTCAGCGTTTGTATAACAGAGATGAATCAGACAGAGAATTGTACTGGAATATAAAAACTGATGTTAATTCTATTGAAGTCAACATTTCTAGCTTCCAGAGTTATAAAAGCTTCATTTCTCAGGTTCATCTTTTGGGAGTATTTTTATAAAGGTTCCCTTGAGAATTGTGACTGGAGAGGTCAGAGATGGAAGAGTTGTTCTGTAGAATATGCTCCCCCTGTGGTGATTAGACATTCCTGTCCTGTATTGATTGCCTGTATGGTTCACTCTGGTGCATAGAGTTATTTCATTTGTATCACTGGGAAGTAGTCAAGCACATGAAACCAGTAGCATTTTATAGGATACATTTTGTTTATAGTTAAAATTCTTTCTTCTGTCATCTTACAGTTGTACTGACAGGAAAATAAAATTGTGGAGGAAAACACAGATCTTTTAACATATGATAAATAAAACACAAGCTATATATTTTAGTTTCTTTTTTCTATTATATATGAAATTATAAGTTCAGGAGCATACATTTATAACATCAGAGGATCTCTTCCCTGAGTCTTCAGTTCAACCATATAAGGCTACAAATTCTTAAGACTAAATGAAAGATAAGATCAACTCTTATGAAGTTGATCCATTTCCCAGCTTCAAACCAAGTTTGAAACATCCCCTCAGTAATTCCTGCCCATTAACAGAATCTAATCTTCCATTCAGCAAAATCTGTTCCAGGAACGAACATGGCATTCTTTTTTAGGGTTCACTGCAGTATGGCAGTGGGAGCCTTACTTTTATGATCTTTGAAATTAACATAGAGTTAAATTCTGAACCTATTTTTCCTCATGCTTGTATTTTTTCCTTCTGCTCTCTGTTGCAAGCTTAATGGATGCAAACGAAATTCAGCACTGCAAGCAGGAAAAAATATATTTTAGGCTGCAAGGCTTTTGAACAGAGCTGTGCTAAGAATTTCAGCCTTTTTTGTTCGTTTCAGGCAAATGTGTTTGTCTTTTGTTAACGTTTAAGATTACCAGTCTGACCTTCCTTAAAATAGTTTCAGTGACAGAAATCTGGATGATATAATGCTTCAAATAAAATGGTTTGACCCCCACATAAATACATTTCATCTTGAAAGTATAATTATGGGACCTTAATGAGAACAAAGCTTAAATTAATTGCTTTTTTGTTATTCTTGGTGTCCTTTAGCACGGTCTTAGTTTGATTTTAATGACATTCAGTAGGAGTTTCATTATCAAGGTTTTCTGTTTGTCACTTATCTCCTTTTTTAAGAACTTCTGTCATAACTTGTATACCGTGTGTTGCTTGAATCAGATAAAGTATATGTAACATCAGCTATTGCCTAAGTTTTGCTGCTTTCACCTTCCCAGTTGCTGTTTCTGAACAAATATTCATGAAACCTTTCTCTGAGAACTTCTCTAATGAGGCAACGCAGTCAGTGGCTCATCTGAATCCATCCAGTTCACATCCTGTGTCTTAAGTGAACAGGCAGTGTGGGGCTTTGTGATTCCACAAAGACAAGTGCTAGGGAAAGTGGCTTCTACATCCACATCAAATTCTATTACCTTTAAAGGGACATGAAATGTTTCTGAGACTGTTAAAGGCATAATTCTGTTGTCCCAGTGTTTACTTTGATTTGGAAAAAAGTAAATAAAGATATAGGAAGCAGATCCCTTTGCCTTTAACTTTCACTTTATTCATTGGTAAGAATCTTAAAGAAAACTGACCCCAATACCCAGCCCTGGGGGACACCACTCATGACCAGCTGCCAACTGGATTTCATTCTATTCCCCACCACTCTCTGGGCCCGGCCTCCAGCTAGTTTTTTACCCAGGGAAATGAATGCCCATCCAAGCCATGAGCAGCCAGTTTCCCCAGGAGGATTGTGAGAAATGGTCTCAAAAGTTTTATGAAACTCCAGGTAAACAACATCCACAGCCTTTCCCTCATCCATCAAGTGTGTCACCTTCTCATAGATGGAGATCAGGTTCGTCAAGCAAGACCTGCCCCTCATGAACCCGTGCTGACTGGATCTGATAGCCTGGTTGTCCTTTATGCACCACATAACAGCACTCAGGATGGTCTGTTCCATGGCCTTCCCAGGCACTGAGGTCAGACTGACAGGCCTGGAGTTTCCCAGATCCTCCTTCTGGCCCTTTTTGTGGATGGGTGTCACATTTGCCAAATGCCAATCAACTGGGATCTCCCCAGTTAGCCAGGGCTGTTGGTAAATGATGAAAAGTGGTTTGGTAAGCACATCTGCCAGCTCCCTGAGTCCCCTCAGGTGGATCCCATCCAGCCCCATAGACCTGTGTGTGTCTAAGTGATGTAGCATCTCCCCTTGGATTACTGGAGCTCCATTCAGAAGAAGATAACCTCTGGTTTTTTTGAGATCCTGCAATACTTAAATGTTGAAGCTACTTTGAAGTACCCAGCTTTCCTACCATTTATGCTTTTTATCTTGAAATACTGATAAATACCAGAGCATTGAACATAATTTGAGTTCTTGGGCAGGAGAACCTACATACCTTTTCAGATTCACTCGTATCAGTATGCCTAAAATGCAGCACTTGTGTTAAAGTTTTGGTGTTTTGCTGAAAGGAATGTGTTTGTAATCTTTCTTTGTTATGCTGCTACATTTGCTTGGCTTGGAGAACTGAAAATAGTGTGTGCGTTTTGACGGTATGTAGCTTTTTATAGTCCAACAACTAGAAAAGATCTATTATAAAAAAAAATAGAAATTCTTTTGCATAGGTAAGGGTTACTTCATCAAGTCTTACAACTATATTTAAGATGTATTTAGCATAGCAGTCCCAGAGGTCACACTCAAGTAAAATAATAACAGAACAGAAGTCTGAAGTAGGAGAACGAAAGTCCTTTGAGGGCTACTGATCTCAGTGGAGAGCAAACAAAAATCAAGTTGGAATAATGTGTCAGGCAGGGACATTAGCAAATTGGAATCTCCTTGCTAATTAGGAAATAAAGTGTCTTAATTAGTCATCCTGCAAAACAGTGATTGTGGACCCTGCTTTCAGGCTTTTTCTGCCACTAGATGATTGCCTTATTGATGCATGAGTGGGTAAATTTACTAGATGTGTGAGAATCTGGAACTGAAATTTGACTGATTGGATAATATAAGTAACATTAATTGTCACGGAATCATGGAGTTGTCAGAGTTGGAAGGGACCACTGGAGATCATCTAGTCCAACTCCCTGCCAAAGCAGGGCTGCCCAGAGCACATCACTCAGGAGCATCCAGGTGGGGCTTGAAGATCTCCAGAGAAGGGGACTCCACACCCTCCCTGGGCAGCCTGTGCCAGGGCTCTGACACCCTCACCCCAAAGAAGTCTTTCCTCATATTTGACTAGAACTTCCAATGTTTCAGCTTGTGCCCATTGCCCCTTGTCCTGTCACTGGGAACCCCTGAAAAGAGTCCGGCTCCATCCTCCTTCAACCCACCCTTTAGATACTTAATTAATAAGCATTAATAAGGTCTCCCCTCAGCCTTCTCTTCTCCAGGCTCAAGAGCCCCAGCTCTCTCAGCCTTTCCTCATCAGGGAGATGCTCCAATCCCTCCATCACCTTTGTTGCCCTACGCTGGACTCTCTCCAGCAGTTCCCTGTCTCTCTTGAACTGGGGAGCCCAGCACTGGAGGCAGGATTCCAGTTGTGGCCTCCCCAGTGCAGAGCAGAGGGGGAGAATGACCTGCCTCCACCTCCTGGCCACACTCTTCCCTATGCAGCCCAGGATTCCATTGGCCTCTTGGCCACAAGAGCACACTGCTGGTTCCTGGAAAGTTTGCTATCCACCAGGACTCCCAGATCCTTTTCCTCAGAAGTGCTTTCCAGCCGTTCCACCCCTAACATATGTTGGTGTCTGGCATTCTTCCTCCCCGGGTGCAGGACCCTACACTTGCCCTTGTTGAAACTCATTAGGTTCTTCTCTGCCCAGCTCTCCAGCCTGGCCAGGTCATGCTGGATGGCGACACAGCCTTCTGAAGTCTCAGCCACCCCTCCCAGTTTGGTATCATCAGCGAACTTGCTGAGGATACACTCTGTCCCCTCGTCCAGGTCATTGATGAATATGTTGAACAAGACTGGACCAAGTATTGACTCCTGGGGACACCACTGGTTACAGGCATCCAATTTGACCCTGCTCCATTAATTACAACTCTGCTCCATTACAATTACAATCTCTGAACAGATAAAATATACTTCATATAATTGGCATAAAATACACGTACTTTATAAGTAAAGGATATTTGCCCCTCAGGTACTTGATCCTAATGGGGATGATCTATGACAGACACCTTTTAATTTTGATTTCTTTTTTCATCATATTCAAATTTTAAATTTTTTTAAACTGTATTTTCAAGGTTATTGGTACTCAGATGTATGCCAAGCTAACAGGAGAAAGAAATAGATCACTTAAATAATGGCCTCTTCTTAAGAAAAAAGTGCTAACTCTTTGTGTGCAAAGAATAAAATGGTAATCAGAAATTATTAGATGAATAAATTTCATGGATGAGGAAAGTGCTTAGTAACTTCTGCTAAAAATAAAACTGAGTTCTGTGATTATTCTTTTTAGGTTGCTCGACTTAAGAAGTTTGTTTGAAGCCTAAAAATTATTTTTCTTGTACATGGTTCAATGTAGTCTTTTTTCTTTTTTATTAGAAGAGATACATTGCCTATTCCAGGATGGAGACTGAATTCTTATGTAATTACATTTTCGCATTTTTAACTGAACATTACAAATCAAAATGTCTTCTGTACTAAAATGAAGCAAAAGCCCCATGCTTTCATTCTCCTTTAGCTCAGGGTATTTTACCAGGAATAACAATTCACCAGTTTATACCTCAGTTTCCTATGAGGAGAAAAAGATAATGATTACCTCAAATGGGTGGGTAGATGCAGCAACAAAGGGCACAGACTCCGCCAAGTGGAGAAGCGAAGATGTTTAATGTTCCATTTTTACAGCATATATAGTTTCTCTCTTTTGATCATGCGCTGCGCTCTCTACACAGACAGGTTGTGGGGCCTGTCCAGGCGCTGTTATGAGCAATACAACTGGCTACATAGAAGTGTTCATGCACCTGGGCTAATTAGTCATTATTATTTCTTTTGGTTTATGGTTATCTATTTGTTAGCTTGCTATCTATTTCCTTGCCTTCACATTACCATATAAGGACATTGCTTACTATTCTCAAGGCTTCCTTCCCATCACTGCAAGAACCCCTGCCCAGCTCTCGCTCAGCAGCGCGTCTCCACAGTTCCTCACTCCCCACAGGTTAGAGGCCTAATTAAGTACTGTTTGTATTATTCTGAGTTCCTCAGAGGAAAGCAATTACACTGTGCATATGAAAAATATTACCATACTAATTAATTCATTACCGAAAAATGACATGATTATCTGACATTCCAAACATAATTGCACCCATTACTATTTTTAAGGCTCCTTTTCAACTTGCATGGAATTTCACACCTGAGAAAAAAAAACATATTCTCTTATTTGAACCAGCAGTTTCATGAATAATCCAGTGGAATCACTTTGTGCACAATATATTGCCAGGCTTCATTTTTCCTGTATCTACTTTCATCCAGTAAAGTGACAGGTTAATAATAGGATGCCATTATGGTAGGACAAAGGGTTGTGGTTTTTTATCTTTTATAAGTCTGTGCTAAATTTTCAAGTTTTAGAAAGGCCTCATTAAAAGAATCTTGAAATTCATTTACAGAAGTGAACCAAAAATGTAAATTAATTTCACATCTCAGTATCTTCTGCTGGATCATAGAAACCTATTAATTTCCTTCCTACAACTGACTTTCCACTTTCATTACATCATTTGTTTTTTTCACTCCAGGGGTCTCACAGCATTAAGACCTTGGGCAGATGTTTTGTGATATTAAACAAATATTTCTTTACGGAAGAAACTATGTTACCTTCTACAGCTAAAGTGGTATTACCTGTATTCTGCTCAGTGCTACAAGACTTTTTATCTTACAAAGTTCTTATGAAAAGTGTCCTAACATAGGACTTGGAGAGCGTTTGGCATGACTGCATCTCTGTTGTGATATACACCTTCAGACAAGAGCACAATGTGAGAGACAAGTTGCACAGGTAGTTTAGCAGTTCCACTGCTCCTTAACCCTAATCAAGATTATGGGTACAGATCAACAAATTATTCTTAAAATCGTGATTTTTTTTTTTTTTCCCATCGTGGGTCACTATGTAAAGGAAAGCAATGCTTTAATTATGTAGACACTTCAGAAAATGAGGCAGTAATAGGACACTGACCACTCTATAAAACATGTTGGGGAGGTGTAGGAAGGATATGAAGACTGTGAGAAGCTGCTCTCCTGCACTTATGAGGAACAGAGAGTGGGCAAGCGTTTTGCCATCTCTGTTTCCTGGTGGCACAGAGGAAAATAATAGCATTCAGGCATTCTGGAAGTCAGGTCTGTGAGTTAAATAGCAGGAGTAAAATTTGGCATCTGTACAACCTCCTTTAGTATCTGTGAGCTGTCACTAATACATACTGTGTTTTTTAAATATACCAACAAATCTCACATATATATAGCTATCTTATATTACACTTTAGATTCAGTGAGGATATTTTTCACGGCTTTAGTCTAAAGCATTGTTAAAGATGAGTGTGGTACTAAGACAAAGCAGGGTGTGGTGAGGCAGAATTTTATCTTTGCCTCTTAAATAACAATGCAAAATGCAACACCTATTCTCTAACCCATGTTCCTGTGTATTATTGCCATTTAAAATCATGCAGACAGAAATATTGGAGCAATAAGATGATAAAGGCAAATGGAATTGATAGGAGCAGATGGAGCAACTGCCTTCGGATGTGCTGAGAGTTGTAGTACTTTTAAAACATTGACATGGTTGTATTTTTTGTTATAAATATCACCTGTAGGAATAGTAAGGTGGCAGGCTGATCAGCAGAAGTGGTGGGAATTAGTGCAGTCTCTCTTTCTACTAAATTTCTGCTGGTACTCCTAATTAGCACAACAGCTGAGTAGGTACTAGCTACAGCCCATCTTTGAACAAAGAATGCATGCTCCTAAATATCATTGCTACTAAATGCAACATTTGGCTAACAAAACATTATGTGTGAGATTTCCCAGAAGAGAAAGATTCACCTTCGTGCTATAGAAAGCAGTAATAAAAATAACTATATGTTATGTATCTATTCCCCCTGAGGAAAGTACCTTGATTTGACTTAATTTTGTTGACATTTTCCTCATCAAATTATAATCAAAAATAAATTATATGAAAGTGAGACTTCACATGAAAGTTTTGAAATACTAAATATGGGATGGAGTCATGACTTGAGAAAATACTTGCGACAACACTTATATGAGAATTGTTTTGATGCGTAAAGTTAGGCTTCAGTTGTAAACTTCTGCAGATGTTTTACTAGTTCTATTTTTATTTAAGGTCCAGAGCAGAATCCTTTCCAAACCTTTCAGCCAGGAATCAGATACAGTTTGAGCAAGGACAGCCTTTTCTTTGCAGCAAAGAAAAAAGCAAGAAATCCAGGTTTACGGCTATAATTTTGGGTGCTGCTGAAACTTGAGTACCATTATTTACTGCTATTTTCATTGCAGGAATTTGTTCTGGCTCGCTGTAAAATTTATGAGGTACAAAATCCAAAATGGAAAACTCTGTTGGAAAAATTATGACTAATTCAATATATTCAGGTTACAGGTTGTGCTAAAGAGGATTTTTTTGCCCTAGAAGAACACAAAGAATGTGTGCCTTTTTTGATAAGACACGTCACTTCTGTAATAACTTGGGGAGTGGCACTGGCCCTCTGCTGCTCTTCATGCAGAAGGAATAGATCACAGACATGGACAGTGACTTATCTAGTTTCGCAGAGTTCTTTTTCTCAGTAGCCCAGATTAGATTAACCAGCACTAATCTCCTTGTATAATAGTGAAGACAGAAGTATTCTATTTGAGCGATGAAACCAGATATTATCAGCAACCTTATACCTATTTAGTAAATGTACATCATATATGAGCATTGTATAACTATTTTTGAAGACATGTCTTAAAAGAACCCAATGCAAGGGCTAGATATGGCTAAAGAGAAATTATTAAGTATCAGCTTGAGGTATATCACTGCTCTAAAATATCCAAATAAAAATATTTCAGTGAAATGAAGAAAATCACTTAGTGATTCACAAATGCTTCACAACTTTTTAGCTCATTACAGAAGATCACATTGATCTACTGCCTCTGATATTATCACATGTTTTACTTCTTCCTTTGCATTAAGGCCATAGCATTACTTCAAATTACTTGAGGAGACAGGTAAAATAAAAATGTTTTATAAAGCATGAGCTCAAGTGTCTTCGGTAATGAAATTATTTCCTTCTAAGTTCTTGCTTATACAGCTGTCTAGGGAAAGTGTGGCAAAAAAATAAATTTCCAAAAAAACCAAGCAGCAACACAACAATTCTACCTAATACAGGCATATAAATACTTTACTGAATCATGCCTCTGCATGTGATATGGGCTACTTTAATATGTGGTGCTGTTATTTTTCTCTTTTTTTTGCAGCAATTTTTATTAAAAATTCTATATTGATTCAACTATATGTATAAGAAAAGTAATATTTTAAATTGTGAAAGTCTGGGTACAAGGAAGGAAGTTTCTGGGGTTTTGTCCTCCATTCTCACCTGACATGGGCCACCAATTGGCTTTACCACCAGTACTTATTAGTCCTGGTCTCCAGTCAGTGTGACTGAGAGTTCTCTTCTGCCAGTGTTCACTGCTTAGAAATATAGTTTGCCCCCCAATTCTACCTTTCATTAAAGCAATGAAGTACACATTCAACTTACAGTACTTAAAATTTTGCACAACATAAACTCATATCATAAATTGAGGAATGGCATAATTGCTCTCATCTGCAAACCTTTGGCTCTTTGTTATATGTTTTCTCACCTTTCAATATGTTGAACGCTTTAAGCAGGATTTCTCTAGTTAATATCAAATATATATAATATGAAAATTAAGTCACAAAAGTTAGAAATTTTTCTTCAATTTCTAAAACACCTTTTTATAAATACGAGGAATGCAAAAGAATAGGTTTTGTTTCTGAGTGGCATGTTTGAAGATTCATTATTTTGAAATCCGAACTTTGAATTTTGATCCTTCCTTCAACTCAAAATGCATTTGTCCTAGCTAGAGAATTGGCTGCATTTCAATAAAATAGAATTAATGTAAAAAGAATAAAACATAGCAAACAGACTGACATATTCGGAACAAAATACAGATAACTAAGCTGCTAACTGGAATCTGGCTGGTGGATATTTCATGCTTCATTTGTGATGATTATCTTAATTTGAACTAATGATGCTATGCTGTTGACCTCAGTAGTGCAAAACTATTAAATTAAAATAATATCATTTAAAATTGTAAAAATTATAAAATTTCACAAAATAGTGTTACTGGGATCTTCATTTCAGCAGAACCCCAAAAATCCCACTGCAGTCATAAAATTAATATTCAAGTACTTGCACTTCAAGGAAGAATTAGTCTCTTCCCTGAAGCATCTACATGGTATAATGTGAATTTAGATGGAATAGCCTACATGATTTTTTATTTTAAAAAATTAAAAGAATCGTAACAATATCAGGCCATAGTACACTGTGGAATATATATTTATTTTTGACTGTGTACCATAAATTCATGGAAGTACACTGCTATAATTAGGAGCAGATCTGGCCCACAGAGCAAGCAGAGGCTAAACCTAAGCTGTAAGCAAATTGCAATGTTGCAATGAACACTTTGAAGAATAAAACTCATCATGTTTTCTGTGAGAGTGCAGAGAATAAGACCAGTGAATACAAGACTAAAGGAAATAAATTAAAGTGCTATAGCTGAATAGGCTATGATGGATACATCCATGAATTATACAAATTCAGTTAAAGATGATGGGTAATTGACTCATAATGATTGAACTGTAGTCAAACACAATATGAAACAATGTCTCTGTTAAAATGAATCAGAGAAGCTAGGCAATGAACTCTCAAAATGAGACACGCAGCAAAATGTAGAGAATCTTTACACGTCAGATGGTTTAACAGCCACCTCATGAATGTCACTGAACATGATGTACTATATTGTCCTGAATATATAGTCTGGAGAATTAAAACAAGAAAATCAAATAAGATTTAAAAAAAAAAAAAAAAAAGAAATGTTTGTTTAAAAAAAAAAAAAAAAAAAACAAAAAACAACAGAAAAGCAAATTAGTAAAACATAGCCTGAAGTAGCAGTTAACATTTTTCAGATTGGAAGTAGTGGTTACCTGAAGCTGCAGCAGTGGACAAAAGCTAACCAAAACTCCAATTCCATACAGCTATTTAAAGTCAAATTAGGCTTTATTGAAGACTGAACACAAGAATAACTTAAGTTTACCACCACTCAACTCCAAATACGTTGAATCTCAATCTCATTGACTCCAAATTCATATAAGAAACTCCTCAGCTGTAAGGTTTGGATGAACATTGGGATTTCTTCAAAGCTTAAGGATAGTTTACGTCTCGGGAGCGGATTTGTGGATACCATGTACATGCAATCATGGTATCATTCCCAAATATAGCCCACAACGCATGGGGTTACATGAATTATGAAGGCTTGGAGAGCTTTTATACTGATAGCTTAATACTACTTGCTACGGATGTACGTGGGACAGAGAATATTTGCTTGCATTCATCGTGGGCACTGGCAGGTGCAATTAATAGAACCACTGACAAAGTCTTGTTCTGAAGACTGAATTAACATATATATATATTAGGATTTGAAAGCTGAGCATTTCAGATGAAATCTCAGCTCTATTAGAATCAATGTAAAAGTTTGCTATAGCTTTAGTGGGATAAGGTAATCTGCTGGTTTGGATGTTTCTTAGTTTATTGACCAGTAAGAAGTACCTGCTTTCATGCTTCCATACTTAACAAGGGATACGTAGCTTTGCTCTTTCAACACTCCCCACTCCCTCGAATCCTTATCTCATAAATACCAGCTTTACTTACAGAAGACTGTGACTAAGGATGAAAAAATTATGTATGGATGTTTTTATGATTCATCTGTCAGCTTTTTAAAAACAGAAGATATTTTCTTTCTATATATTGCAAAATCCCTATTATACACTTCCATATGAAGAACTGTGTTGGTCAATAGCGGATAATAAGCAAATCATATACAGCAATCATACCAGTATGCCTGAATGTGTGTTGCATGGCTTATCTATTTCAGGGTTTATCTGGAGTATTTTAGCTAATATGTTTCTTAAGAAATAGGACAAAATTCTCTGTCTAGCTGATGTTTTTTTTGTGCTTCCTGTGAAATATAAATAGTGAAGACATTGGCTGTCATTGTGAGACAAATGTTCAGCTTTCCAGCAATGTGTAAGATCTGATTCTTATTCCTTTTTCTGACATTTTAAAATAAAGCACTTCCATATAACAATTTTTCTGTGTTGCAGTACCAGTAAATTTTACATGCTTACTGTTAGAGGAGATTTTAAAACAAAACACAGTGAAGGTCCTGTTTGGTTTGTAGAGACAACAGCTACCAATAAGTTGGATGAAATCATGAAAAAGCTAAACAAAGGAGAGCAAAAAAGCTTTCTCAAAAGCTTTTATTATCTTTATACTGCAGACCCTTATAAAATGCTATAAACCAGGGCCCATATTAGCCCTGGTTACTGTGTATGAATACAGCACCTCTCACGTAAAGGAATCCCCTAGGAACACACTTACTCATCATTAAGTAACACTTATTTCACTATGGGAATGGGACAGTTGTTTTACAGTGCCCAGGAGTCAGAAAAATCCAAACAAATCAACAACCAAACCAACCTAAAGCCTGCTTGCTTTTGCGACATCTAAAATGGTTGTAAAATTTTAGAAAGACTACAGCTAGTTTATACTCAAAAGATCAAGAAATCAAATTCTTTTTCTTCTGATTTAAGCAACTGACTGAAAAAAGGGACTATATTTGAGCTGTTGAATGTAAGGTAATTCATTTGGCCAGGGTCACAGACCAAATTTGTGTGAGAATTTAATATGGAAAACAAGCCTTCCAGTTCTTAGCCTCTGGTCTTAACTAAATCAATACTAAACCATTTCCCAAGAAGCCCAAAGTTTAATAAACTTTCCCATTCATGGATATAAAATAAATTGCTTTTTCCATTTGGATTCCTGGATCAGGCAGAGAACTACAGTTTTAACATAAATTCAAGAGGTCTGTGATTCACCATTACTATCTATTTTCTTTGTAGATACATTGAAGTTTCTCTTATGGAGCAACATAGACATATTAAAGTTTACATACATTTCAAAGGAGGAACTGAAGAATAATAGTATAGTCTGTTAATTTAATGTCTAAATATTGTCTTTATTATATATACTTGAACTCTCGTCTATCATCTAATGTACATTATATAGGCATATTAAATAACTAACCTATCCCTTTGCATTGTATCTTTCATTAGTATACAAAGTCCTGTAAATCACTTTACTTTCAGTTTTCCAACTGCAAAATCTGAAGTGGGGAAGGAATACATGTGAACTCCCAGGAATAAAACTGAAGTGGGGAAATGAAAATACCTTTTATTTCCTACCACCACAACCCTTGTTTCCTTTTACTATAAAGCAGAAATTAAAGATGGATGTCCATACCCTAAAATCCAGTAGAAAGGTAAAAATTACTATAAAGCAGAAATTAAAGATGGATGTCCAGTAGAAAGGTAAAAATTGTTTATTTAAAAACCTCTTCTCTATTCTTTGTGCTTAGCCAAGAACTAGAAGTACATTGAGGTTCCAGATCTAAGCAAAGAGATAAATAAAAAACTTTAATAATGCCATATTTGTCTTTCCCTTTTTCCCCCTGTCTTTCTTTTTTCTCCATATTTCACCCACTGGTAATTCAAGGCTAAGGAAAAAAAAATGACCTCACAAATTCAGCTTTCTATTGGAAACACCAACAAATCAGCAACAGAGAGCAGGAAGAAAAGCTCTTTTTGTTGTTTCTTAGTGCATAAAACCAAAAAGTAGGCTTTAGATTGAAGGGAAATATGTGTTAGTCAGACCTCTAGAGTTGCAGCAATTTATCAAGTTTCACAGAGCTATTTCTCTGTATATTACTTTTCTCAGTTTCTTTATAACAACACTAGGGAATCTTCATTTATTGTTTCTTCTGTACAGCTCACTGAAAGGCATTCAGAGCTGTGATTGTGCAAAGCTGCCCTCAGGCTATATCAAGTGTCTCCACACCAGCTGAACAAGTGTCTATCCTAAAAAAGGTAGTATTTTCTCATATATTTTCTTTGTAGCAAAAGCTTTAAGAGTGACAATACAAACACATTAAGTACATTTTACTGTATACTGGAGAAACAGCATAAGATTGCTGTGCCTCAAGGTGACTAGATCATTTGCAGAGAGTGGTGATGTTTTCAGGGCAAAGCAGTAAGTTGAACTTCATTTTCTTGTGTCGCTCAAGAGTCCCAACCATACAGTAACTGACTATTCCAGAGGAGATCTCTCCTTTAGAAAAAATAAATCATAGAATGGTTTAGGTCGGAAGGGACCTTAAATATCATCGAGTTCTGATCCACCTGCCCTCCCATGAAATCAGGCTGCTCAAAGCCCCATCTAACCTGGCCTTGAACCCCTCCAGAGCTGGAACAGCCGCAGCTCCTCTGGGCAACCTGGGCCAGGGTCTCACCATTCTCACAGCAAAGAACTTCTTCCTAATATCTCAACTAAATCTCCCCTCTTCCAGTTTAAAACTGTTCCCCCTCATCCTATGGCTCCCCTCCCAGATCCAGAGTCCCTCCCCATCTCTCCTGGAGCAACCTCTGAGTACTGGAAGGCTGCTATAAGGTCTCCCCAGAGTCTTCTCTTCTGCAAGCTGAACAACCCCAACTCTCTCAGCCTCTCCTCACAGCAGAGGGGCTCCAGCCCTCTGATCATGATGCTCCTCTGGACTCACTCCAACAGGTCCATGTCCTTCTTGTGCTGACAGCTCCAGAGCTGGAGGCAGCACTGCAGGTGCATCTCCTCAGAGCAGAGCAGAGGGGCAGAATCTCCCCCTCTTCCTGCTGGTCATACTTCTTTCTATGCAGCCCAGGGTGTGGTTGGCTTTTGGGGCTGCCAGCATACATTGCCAGCTCATGTTGAGCTTCTCACCCATCAAGCCCCAAGTTCTTCTCCTCAGGGCTGCTCTGGGGGAGGTCCCAGTCTTAGAAGGCTTCTGATATATTTTCTTGAAAAGTTTTTGGTTTGATCACAAAACCTCATCCTTATTAATGAAAATAACAGGAATGACACAGAAAACAAAAAAAAAAGTCATGAGACTAGTTAATTCTGAGGCCTTGTCATTGTTAGGAACACTAGTGATTTCATTACAAGTTGTGTTCCCAACAAAATCCAATATTAAAGAAATTAAGATGTTTATTCTATTCATTTATTCTAGCTGGAAGCTACATATTTGTTCACAGCTGTCCCATTTATTAGATCAGTACAATTTAGATGTGTTCTTTGCTGACTGTACTTTTAACTATTTCAGCCATTAATTCAAGAAAAGATTTGTATACATTAATCCATCTGCAGTCCCATACCCAAGTTCACTTTGACTTCTAAGTTAAGATCATGTCTAACTACTGTCCTGGCCAGGGCCTTAATTCCCCTTACAAATGGGCTATTTTTCATGCGTACTTTAAATGCTATCAACCAGCACAAGTTTCCTGAGGACTCAACCAAGGTTTAAGTCATCTGTAAATGCTGGCTGCAAAGCATACTCCAGCAACATAAGCTCAGAGGATGGTATTCCACATGAGATGTTAAGTACATGAGTGCTCGGTGCTAATTTTAAACAAAAAATGTTCAATATAAAAAGTTGCAATGCAGGCTGCAGGTTTTTTAGCTCCCGCCTTGGTATTGATAATAGCAGTTAAGAGAAAGAGGGTAGAGACAAATGGAAAGTCAATCAGTCGTGCTCTGTGATTAGCAGACCAAAATGCATCTGTTTTGTCTCTCTCTCACCGTATAATGAATAGAATTCAACAGGATTTTTATGATGAGACAGAGCTTTTGTCACAAAAAGCTCATCTGCCAAACAGAAGCATTTTGCAAAAGCAGATTGGTTTTGATGAATTGCTGATGAAATGCAGAAAGGCTTCAAACAACAACCTGCTTGATTTTCTGCCTGCTCTCTTACGGGGCTGCCAGAGTCCAAGGACATTCTGTAAAAGCAAAGAATGCTTCAGGCTCACATCTTTGGAGACAAGTGAGTGTTCGGCACTTGTGACAAAAAGGATTTAAAAAAAAAAAATTCTTCCTAAACATAAAGTGGAACATAATAGAAGAACAACCATCTATGTCACACATGATTACCAGAGTGTATGCAGCCAGAATAACAAATAGAAGAGATTTTATAAAAATAAAATTCTACTGAATTTAGAGCTATCAGACAATATGCTAGAAGTAACACCTCTGTAGCTCTTGATAAGTCCTTTGAGACCTCCGAAGTAGATAACCAAGTTTCCTTTTCTGTGACCAGACAGTATCAAGTATGCACACAGTGCTTATTTAAGAAACTTTCACATATAAAATATTCCACCTCCCTTCACAAGTGGCATGGGTCCAAATTATCTTGCAGGGTTCTAGGTACAATAAGTTGAATGCATAGAGGACCTGAATGTGTTGTCCAAGGAACATCCGCTACATACAGCACAAGCCAAGACAAAATTCTCATAAAGTAAAAATTCTCATTTTGCATTGGTGCTATTTTTCATACGAAACTTTGAGGAAAAAAAATGATACTACTATTTTTCATACGAAACTTTGAGGAAAAAAATTGATACTACAATTTTCACTGAATTTTCACTGAATTTTACTGAATTTTAGAGTTGGAAGGGACCATAGAGATCATCTAGTCCAACCCCCCTGCTGAAGCAGGATTGCCCAGAGCTTGTCAGAGCATGTTACTCAGGAGCATCCAGGCGGGTCTTGAAAATCTCCAAGGAAGGGGACTCCACACCCTCCCTGGGCAGCCTGTCCCAGGGCTCTGTCACCCTCACCATGAAGAAGTTTCTCCTCATATTTGAGTGGAACCTCTTATGTTCCAACTTGTGCCCGTTGCCCCTCGTCCTCTCACTGGGAACCACTGAAAAGAGTCTGACTCCCTCCTCCTCCCTCCTCCTTCAACCCTACCTTGAGATTTTATCTATTTATTTTGACTCTGCTTAAAGAGCTCCCTCCTCCTTCAACCCTCCCTTGAGATTTTATTTATTTATTTTGACTCTGCTTAAAGAGTGAAAGCTGACAAGACTGTAGCCAACAGTGATGGCAGATAACTGCTACACAGATATCTACTTCTAGTAAAATGCATGTCTCTAGGCAGTACTCAGAGTGTAATAGTCTCTCAATCCATTATATCTTTACTGGGAAATGCACTCTACACTTGTCATGCCTCCTGACTGTAAGCAGAAGGCAGCTTGCTGAGAAGACACCATGGGAGTGTTTCTGCATCTAACTAGAGGTGGATGAGTGCCCCAGTGATCAGGGAGCAGCTCCTCTTCCGTGGCTAATTCCCACACTCAGACCTTGTGCTCTCCTCTATCTACAGTGAGCACTTTAAAGACAACATGGAAGCAGGCCCAGCTGCTATGTTGAAAAGCGGTAGAAAAGCTCAGTTCTCATTTGATCATTCAGGATCTAAAAATACAATTTGAAAGAGAGAGCATTTCTTTGTCGGTGTTGCTTCCGCTGACACAGCTTAGAGATGGTCAAAGTTAAAATCAGACGAGCAAAAATAGAAATAATCACAGCCTGTCCAAACTAGCCAGTTCAAGTGAGAAATAGAGCTAAATAGTCAAAGGAGGAAGAAGGCAATCTCGCTTACGCAAACCACTTCCTTTCAGTGCCAGATTTTATGCTGTTCTACATTTTTTATTTATCAATCTAGCTAAAATGTACCAAATGCCAAATTCGCCATTTCCCAAAATGTTTAATATAAACTGATCCTCCAGTTAACTGAAAGTTTCCTTTATAGTTTCATTCTACTTTTCCCAAATACATCTTCATACCTCTTACCACTTCTACAGTTTACTTACGAAGGAGCTTAGCTTTGCTATTGTAATTCTGAACTTGTATTAGTAAAGCTGCTTTAGAGAGAAGCTTGCAACTCCATGTGTGATTTTTTTCCACAGAAGTCTGCATGAGAACTACTGTCTCCCGTGCATAAGTCACTTGGAGTTTTGATGCTAGTTTACACTGATCCTTTTCTTCTGCCTTTTTGTTACCATTACCACTTCTCACTTTTCTTCAAAGAATCTCTCTATGGGTGAATATTTTTGGTTTTGATCCCCAAGTTTTTTCTTTTACCTTTCTTATAGCAGATAGTAAGGAGAGGTAGAAGGGCAAAGCAACATTCTCTCACTTGCACTGAATCTACATACGGGCTGCACAGCCCACACTTCTTGTGGTCACTTTGTGGAGAAACTCTCTGTGTTGTTGTGACAGGCACTTCATATTAGATTTTCTTAATGCTTTTTTTCTGAAGCATGAAATGTGATTTCACTCAGCAGGAATAGTTCCATATACTGTTAATTATTTTAGTGTTATCCACCCTGGGTAGTCCAAAGAGTTCCTAAATATGTGTGATAGAAAGTAAGAGTAAATGTGTTCTCCTAATGAAAAAGAGTTGTATTAAGTACTTGTGATTAATTGTGCTACTGTTTACTTGACAGTCTCAAAATGTCAAACAATATACCAGCTACTGCAAGAACTTACTGAGTGATTTTCACAAACAATTGGTGGAATTTCATTGTGCCTTAACACTAACTGACTTTGTCATACCCCAAGGCCATTCATGGAGGCATTGGCAGAGTAGAGGAAAGGCTGCCTAAAATCCCAGCAAGAAACACAAGCATTCAGAAAGAACCAACTCTAATTCTTTCAAAGCCCTGTGGCACTTAGGATTCCGTCCTACAGGTAGGCATTTAATATTTAAAAACCAATTTAACCATTCTTCTAAAAGGATTTTCTTTATGGGTCCCGGGAGCTACTTGCACAAGGCCTACCAGATCTTCAGAGGAAGTGTTTATAGACTTTGAAATGGGGAAAGATATAGGTATGATATATAATTCTTGTGACTTAGCTACCCCAGAGCATTTTCAGATAGTTTTTCTCATTAGAATTCACTGTGAGACATATTTTTGCAGATGACATTTCTGAAGATGAAGTAGCTTGTTCTAATTAATACCAATCTTTATTATCATTTAAGTTTTAATTAATGAAAAGTGGGGTTTTCTTCATGTAAGAATGATACAACAAAATTATCTATGATCTGGTTAAATAAGCATAGGTCTAGATCACAGGAGTCAATTCCTCTGGTAGATCAATGGCTGTTCAGCTGCAGAAGTATGAAAAATCTCATCTTGGTTTAAATGCTTGGTATCTGCCCAGGAATAAAAAAAAATAGGCATTCTAGTTGTAACTTTCAAATTGTAAAATGGAATCAGGAGACTGACTGGAGTCCATCTTTCCAGTTCACCCTTTCCAAAACAGAAGATCTCTGAAGAAATCGGATATTTAAAGAACTTCTATTTCAAATGTTAAATCCAGTCTCCCACTGACAAATTCGTACTTTGAGAACAGTAAGTCAGTGGGTCTTCAAAATGTACTTAAATCTTTCAACTTTAGCATTGTACAAAACTGCTGAGTGAAAAGGAAAGCTATTTTGAGGCCTTTTATAGGAAATAAGTAACCTACATGAAATAGGCTGGCCATGCTTTACAGCTTCCTGGTTGTCAACAGATCTGTCATAAAATCCACTCCTATTAACTACCACTCTTTTGATAGTCTCAGTAGAGACACAAATAGCTGAATAGACATGAAGGCTATTCTGTCTTTCCTCACTAACATGTCCCTCTCAATAAGGGTGAATATGATTTTTCTTTGAGTGCCGACAAACCTCTGTTGTTAATAAACACGGGCACTCATTACCCAGATAAGTCAATGCAGAATTTCTTCTGCAATTGTTATACACAAGACAAACTAATAATTAGTTCCTGAGGCTCAGAAGGATTGACCTCAGCTCTTTTCCCTTCAAGGCATGGGCAAGTACACCTCTTCCTAAGCCTATCTGTAAAACTGAAGCAACAGGACCTACTTTCCTCACCAGGGATTTGTGAAAATATACACATTATAGGCCTAGAAATTATAGTAATAATAATAACAAACATTTTAGCACCATTTGTATCATCAGACAGGTGTAAGCAGCCTCTGAAACTGCAGTGTTGGATCTTAGTATGTTCATCTTTCATGTTTGTATATTTTATAAAATGAAAGCTGGCGGAGGAGGAGTTCACCACACTTCTATAATAACAGTATTTTATTGCTTTTATCGATTTCACATTCAGAAGAATACCAGGATTTTGTTACTGAAGATTTGAAACATTACATATCTTCATATATAGAAAAAAGAAAGATATTTAAATAATGTTACTGGTTCATTAACAATCTGTAATAAGTATGATCAGTATAACAGTAATTTATACATAATATTTTATGTTAAACACTTGTGCTGGGTTAACATATCATATTGCAATATTCAGGGGTACATATGCTAGCATTCTGAACTAGAAAAACTCATTATATTATCACTAAGTTAATGTGTTTGGCTTATTTTTTAGAATAAATCTGTGCCTCTGATTAGTGAAGTAAGCAAGCTTTCTCCTCTAAGCAACCATTCTGTTTTATTCTGCTTTTCTGTATCCTAAATAGATTCTTGTTTGTGGTGTTATGCTAATTTACAGACTGCTTTGCCAAGTAACCTCAGATTTCATTCTTTAAGAATTCTTTAAGCTTATATTTTGGCATCAGAGTCCTATACTTATATAATAGTTTCATTCAATATCAATAATAATGATGCATGTAGTATTTTAAAGTCATCTTCATATGTAATTTATTTGTGTGCAATTCTTATTATGCATCCTATGGAACAACATTATATAACTCCAAGATAAAAAGTAGCAATACTTCTCCAAAATGTTTGTAATTTCCATACAAGTCAAGAAACAAAGATGTTTCTTGATAGACTGCTTTGCCAAGTAACCTCAGATTTCACTGGTGAAATGACACTAAATAGTTACATTCTTTAAGAATTCTTTAAGCTTATATTTTGGCATCAGAGTCCTATACTTATATAATAGTTTCATTCAATATCAATAATAATGATGCATGTAGTATTTTAAAGTCATCTTCATATGTAATTTATTTGTGTGCAATTCTTATTATGCATCCTATGGAACAACATTATATAACTCCAAGATAAAAAGTAGCAATACTTCTCCAAAATGTTTGTAATTTCCATACAAGTCAAGAAACAAAGATGTTTCTTGATAGGCTGAGAGAGATGGGCTTGTTCAGCCTGGAGAAGAGAAGGCTCTGGGGAGGCTTTATAATGGTCTTCCAGTACCTGAATGGGACCTACAGGAGAGATGGGGACTCTTGATCAGGGACTGGAGCCATAGGATGAGTGGTGATGGTTTTAAACTGAAAGAAGGGGGAGATTTAGATAAGATATTAGGAAGAAATTCTTTCCTATGAAGGTGGTGAGATACTGTTCCAGGTTTCCCAGAGAAGTTGTAGCTGCCCCATCCCTAGAGGTGCTGGGGTGGATGGGGGTTTGAGCAACCTCATCTGGTGGGAGGTGTCCCTGCCCAGGGCAGGGGAGTTGGAACTCAGCAACCTTTAAGGTCCCTTCCAACCCAAACCATTCTATGATTCTATGATCTATGTAAGGACAAGATTGATCAGCACAAGATACGATCTCTAGTCTTACAATCTTACCCATTTAGATAGTTGCAGATATCTTGGCCAAAAAAGGCTTAAAGGAGGGCAACAGTCAATATCTGTTAGAAACTGCTAAATGTAATGATCAGCATGGGGAGCAGTACAAAGTCCTTGGCTGTTCAGGTGATATTTTAGCAGTGAATGATGAATGACAAACAGGATACTCCCTGGAAGCCTTGAAAGCTTATCTCTAACGTGACAGAATAGAAAAAGGACGACAAACAGGATACTCCCTGGAAGCCTTGAAGCTTATCTCTAACGTGACAATAGAAAAAGGAGTACAGTGGGCAATCCCTCTGACACTGTAATGCCATGCTTGAGGCTGGAGATGAGAAAATGACACAAATTGAAGTTATGAAAAACTCAATGAGGATATTACATATGCTGTGTGTTTGCTATTTACACAAAAGCCAGTGGGAAGACGTCGACAGCTCTGCTCAGAGTCATTTAGCTCAGCCACTGAACTGCTTCTTCACTATCAGAGCACCTTTGAGACTTTGACACATTAACAACTTAAGATCCAATTTTCTTTCACCCATTAAAAACATACTCAATATGGACTGAAGCAAAGACATTCAAGAAAATAAGGATGTTATGATAGAATCCCCCCCGTGAGGTTTGTATCTGAGTTACATGCAGCTTAAATATTTTCTATTCACTCTGCCATAATTATGTTCTGCTAAAAAGACATTTTGTATAAATAGTTTTACTGCAAGAAAAGGACTGTCTGCCCCAGCTAACTTTAAGACCTAAATCTGTTTTTTTGTATTAATGACACCCCGTAATGAAATTTTTGAACTTGCTATCATAGTAACAATCACAAATGGAACTGTTTACCTCTATTTGTCAGTCATACCAAAAGGCCCTTTACATTTAATCTCCCTCATATATATCTCAGTGCAGTGCATGATATCAGTCTGATTTCCAAAACGCCATCCTCTATGATTTTGTCCTCATTTGAAAGTCAATTCTCTTACCAACATTACTTCAGGAATACTATATTGCATACAAATATTAAAGCTGAAATCAATTAAAATCACATTTTTTCTGAAATAATTTTTCCAGGATATATGATGTGCTGGATTATTTCATTTCCTTACAGTTTGAACGTAAGTTCAAACTTACATTTAAGTTTTTAGTGGGTTTTGGGTAACACAATTAAGCTGTACAGATTTTGAACATACAATGCACACGATTAACAATATTAACATCTGTGCTATCTCAAAAAGAGTTCCCCAAAACTCAGATAAGCCACCCTAAGAAATTTTTAGGTTGCTTTCTACAGTCTTCAGTAAAAAAATAAACAATTGTGAAGACGACTTACCCTTAAAGAATTAATAAAAAATGACCATTTCATTTTCTTTCTTTCAGAAGTATTTTAACTCAAAGCTGAACTTAAATGGCAAATAAGATGTTGTAGAATAAAAATAATATCTTTTAGACATTATTGTTTAAATATTGTTTAGTGTTGTTTAATAGTATCTTTTAGAGACCACAGGCTACTTTTTCAGTAGTCCCTGTAGTTAGTGACACATTCAAGTCATCATTTGCACAGTATAGACTCAATGTTTTGGTAGTTAACTTTGACCACTATATGTCTAAAGCTTAGCAATAGCACATAACTCAGACCCTGAAGACGTCAAAAAAAGTTCTGTTAATCTCCACAATGCACTTCTGCTAGGAATATACAAATGTTTTCTTCAGATCACTTTCTTCTGTTTTGTGAAATTTCACCAGACTGGTGATAGAGAAAATATTTCATATTTTCTTGTGAAACTTTGGTTTGATAGAAAATTTCAAGACAGATTGATTTTATGTATAGAAAATGTCATGCTTTTCCTTGAAAGACACAACAACTGCACAGTAACAGCTTACGTGCGCTTTGGTGGCCTCCAGTTTTCCTGAAATGGTTTTCATTGTATACAATGCCTTGTCTTTCTACAGTTTTACTCCTAAGTTTATTTCAATTAATGGTACAATTGTACAGAAATAAACTTAGGGTCAAACAATAACCACAATTTAAAGATACAACAGTTACAGAAATCTGTTTGAGCTAAATATCTTACAGTTACTGGGGAGAAAAGGAGACTGAGGGGAGAACTTTTCAGTCTCTACAAAGGAGAGAAGGTGCCTGGGGAGGTTTAGGATGGATATTAAGTAAAAATTTCTTCACTGAAAGGGTTGGCAAACATTGGAACAAGCAGAAAATGTCATGCTTTTCCTTGAAAGACACAACAACTGCACAGTAACAGCTTACGTGCGCTTTGGTTGCCTCCAGTTTTCCTGAAATGGTTTTCATTGTATACAATGCCTTGTCTTTCTACAGTTTTACTCCTAAGTTTATTTCAATTAATGGTACAATTGTACAGAAATAAACTTAGGGTCAAACAATAACCACAATTTAAAGATACAACAGTTACAGAAATCTGTTTGAGCTAAATATCTTACAGTTACTGGGGAGAAAAGGAGACTGAGGGGAGAACTTTTCAGTCTCTACAAAGGAGAGAAGGTGCCTGGGGAGGTTTAGGATGGATATTAAGTAAAAATTTCTTCACTGAAAGGGTTGGCAAACATTGGAACAAGCTGCCCAGAGAAGGGGTGGAGTCACCATCCGTGGAGGTATTTAGAAGACTTGTAGACGTGGCGCTGACGGACATGGTTTAGTGGTGGAGTTGGCAGTGTTATGTTTATGGTTGGACTCAATCTTAAAGGTCTTTTTCAGCCTAAATGATTCTATGATTCTATGATCTACTTTTGTAACATCACCAGTAATTGTGCAACATATTGGCAAGAAAGTATGTATAATTACAGAGTTATTCTGAAGCTTTCCAGATGAAGTTAGCAAGCCTGCAACTGCATAAAGTAATCTAGAGGAAAAAAAAAATGAGTTAATTTATAACTGTTTCAGTCAAAACATTTGTACATTGTGGGCCAAATTCTTGAAACAGAGGTATAATTCAAACACAAGCAGTAAGTTTCTGGTTGTTATACCCCAGCTTCTGATGAAAATTTTCCATTAAAACCACAACTAATAGTAGACAAAATTCTGTGAAGAGGGGATACAATTCTGGATTGGGAACCATCATTGGAGCTATAATATTTACTATGGATACTGTGCAAATCAGCTGAGACTTCAAGGTTACACTAAAATGATGTTCAACATTAGTTTCTTGCACAAAGTGCTCATTACTGTGTATTCAGCAAACAGTTCTAACTCCTCTGTGAAGCAGAAGGATTTTTATAAGGGCCTCTTCAAACCGTCTCAGGGTTTGTGTGTTGGGCTTTGTTTTCAGGTTGTTTTTTTTGGTGTTTGTTTTTTCTTTGTTTTTTGTTTTGGTTTTTTTTGGTGGTTTGTGTGTTGGGCTTTGTTTTCAGGTTGGTTTTTTTGGTGTTTGTTTTTTGTTTGTTCTTTTTTGTTTTGGTTTTTTTTTTTTAAAGACTTAGTAAAGCTTTAAAAAATTGCAAATTCTCCTCTGCCAACAAATGAACAATGTAACTTCCTAGGTGTGGAGAGCTATATGACTACTTTTCTTCACAATTTGTGCTCTTGAAATCAAGTCTCAGATGAGAGGGCAGGACATTAGCAGGTGATAATGTCATTGTTTGCCATTCCTAACACAATCCATTGACTGTAAAGTAGTTGTGGATCCTCTCATTATTTTCCTTTTCAACTTTTTAGATTTATGCTACTTTTGCAAGTAGCTAGCTCCTCTCATCACATTCTCATGGTAGATATTCCATTTCTCATTTTCTCACTAAGTTGAATTGCTGTGGCTGACGATGTTTCATTAGTGAAATGCGGTAATTAAGTCATTTTAGTTATGAACTAGTGTCCTCTTCTATAGCCTTTATCAGATGCTGGTTTATTATTTTATTTCAGTCTGTTGGACTGGAGATAATAGAAGTTGCTGTTTATGCCTAACATTTAATTTCATAATAGCCATACACTTGCTGGTAATTCCTAGAAGGTCAGGTATAGGATATCAAGCAAAGAAATAGAGGCATCATGGAAAGGTCACCTCATTACGGTAGGGATATGAGGAAATGGTCTCATAAGCATAGCAAAAAATCATTACTATATTTTGGTAAGATTGTTTCAGAAGATGAGAATAAAAGGCTAGAATTGCAGATTTGTTCCAGTCAACTCTGCATTTTGTGTCCACTCATCAAAGGAAGGTCATCCTGAGTATAAAAAGTCCATAGCACCTGGTATACTGGATTAACACTTTTCTTAATGTAACAACTACTATCCTGGCCTGTCTTTGAATATGAAACCTCAGGTTTCAGGTAGAAACCTGACATTCTAGATAAAAGTTGTAATAAATTCCCAGCCTTGTGGACAAAGCAAATACGGGAAGGCATAACGAATTATCACCAGCAGATACACACATGTGAAGGTTCTGCAATTATGAGGTAGATTAATGCAATTTCCCAACCCACTGAAAAGGAATATTACACTTAATATCTGCATGTAGCAGTGTATGTAATAGTGGTATTAGAAACTATCATAGTTAAGGGTTCCTGTTTGTTATACTAAAGTGTAGATTGAACAATGATAGTGCTACACCCTCAGGTTGTTGTACCACGTTGGTAATCAAATGGTATATGGTCAGTGAAAAGAAAATTGAATGTTAGAGCACCCATTTTCTTTGCATAACTGCTATTACTGATCTTATTTATAGAATTCCAACTAATAGTTTTGGGGATTTTTTGAGGGGGCAGGAGTCCTTTAATTACAGAGTACATGCAAGTCTTTAGTTGCAGAGCTGAAGTGTAAGGATGAAATTCATGGAGCTAAGAAGTGATTAAAAAGACAAGATGACAAAGTACAAATAAACACAGAAGTGAATAATTTATAAAACTTCAGAAGGTCTAAATACGTGTCTAATGTCATCTCCAGATATTTCTAGAAGTTGCTTAGATCTAAAAATTTTTTCCCCAAGTTGTCTAATCATAGCTTTGACAAGCATATGCTTTGCTGGGTAAAAAAATTACTGGCTGGAGTCTGGGCCCAGAGAATGGTGGTGAATGGAGTTAAATCCAGTAGGTGGCCAGTCACAAATGTTGTTCCCCAGGGCTCTGTATTGGGGCCGGTTCTTTCAAACTTCTTTATCAATGACCTGGATGAGAGGATCAAGTGCACCTCAGTCAGTTTGCACATGAAACCAAGTTGGTAAAAGTGTTGATCTGCTTGAGGGTAGGAAGGCTCTACAGAGGAATCTGGGCGCGATGGATCAAAGGCCAATGGTGTGAGGTTCAACAAGGCCAAGTGCCAGGCCTGCACTGGGGTCACACTAACCCCATGAACCCTCCAGGCTGGGGAAAGAGTGGCTGGAGCTGCCCAGCCTGGGGGTGTTGGTCAACAGATGCATGAATATGAGCCAGCAGTGTGTCTAGGTGGCCAAGTAGGCCAACAGCATCCTGGCCTGTGTCAGTGTGGTGAGTAGGACTAGGGAAGTGATTGTCCCCCTGTACTTGGCACTGGTCAGGCTGCACATTGAATATTGTCTTCAGTTTTGGGCCCCTCAAGAAACCAAGTTGGTAAAAGTGTTGATCTGCTTGAGGGTAGGAAGGCTCTACAGAGGAATCTGGGCGCGATGGATCAAAGGCCAATGGTGTGAGGTTCAACAAGGCCAAGTGCCAGGCCTGCACTGGGGTCACACTAACCCCATGAACCCTCCAGGCTGGGGAAAGAGTGGCTGGAGCTGCCCAGCCTGGGAGTGTTGGTCAACAGATGCATGAATATGATCCAGCAGTGTGTCCAGGTGGCCAAGTAGGCCAACAGCATCCTGGCCTGTGTCAGTGTGGTGAGTAGGACTAGGGAAGTGATTGTCCCCCTGTACTTGGCACTGGTCAGGCTGCACATTGAATATTGTCTTCAGTTTTGGGCCCCTCAAGACAGGAAAGACATTGAGGGGCTGGAGCGGGTCCAGAGAAAGGCAACGGAGCTGGTGAGGGGTCTGGAGCACAAGTCTTGTGAGGAGAGGCTGAGGGAGCTGGGGGTGTTCAGACAGGAGAAAGGGAAGACCTTATTGCTCTCTACAGCTACCTGAAAGGAGCGGGTAGCCGGGGTGCATCGGTCTCTTCTCCGAAGTCACGGGCAATGGAACAAGAGTAAACAGTGTCAGGTTGTGCCAGGGAAGGTTTAGGATGGATATTGGGAAAAAATTCTTCACTGAAAGGGTTATCAAACATTGGAATAGGCTGCCCAGGGAAGTGTTTGAATCACCATCCCTGGAGGTGTTAGAAAGATGGGTAGATGTGATGCTGAGGGACATGGTTTTGTGGTGGTTTTGGCAGTGCTGGGTTAATGGTTGTATTCACAATTATCGTGTGTCAAGAAATTTGTTAATAGGAATGTTTTCCCTAAGGAAAGTTGGAATCAGAAAAAGAAAATGAAATAGCCATTCATGTGGATCTAGTTTACAGAGGGCAGTTGTGGCACCACAGGTACAGTGGGCATGAAGGGATTGTGGCCTCCTCAATCTGTAGTGTTCAGTGATGGTTCAAACAGTGGGCCCAGTTTGACAATGTCCTTTATACAATGAATGATGACAAGACAGAAGGAGAAAGAATGGGTGACAAGGAACAATTCCTTCCAGTGCATATGAAACTTTCTGCTTCAAGCTTGCCTTCTCAAGGGTCCTGCTTGCTCCTCAAGGGTCCGTGCTGTTCCTCAAGGGTCCGTGCTGGGGCCAATACTGTTTAACATTTTTATCAATGATATAGACAGAGAGATTAAAGGCACCATCAGAAAGTTTGCGGACGATACCAAGCTGTGTGGTGTTGTTGATACACCAGAGGGACGGGATGTCATCCAAAAGGACTTGGACAGGCTGGAGAGGTGGGCCCAGGTGAACCTCATGAGGTTCAACAAGAGCAAATGCAAGGTTCTGCACCTGGGCCGGAACAATCCTCGCCACCAATACAAACTAGGGGGTGAGGTATTGGAAAGCAGCCCTGAGGAAAGGGACTTGGGGGTGCTGGTGAACGAGAAGCTGGACATGAGCAGGCAGTGGGCCAATCCCATCCTGGGCTGCATCAAAAGCTGCGTTGCCAGCAGGTCCAGAGAGGGGATTCTGCCACTTTACTCTGCTCTGGTGAGACCTCACCAGGAGTATTGTGTGCAGGTCTGGAGCCCTCAATATAAGAAGGACATGGACCTGATGGAGAGGGTCCAGAGGAGGGCCACGAGGATGATCAGGGGGATGGAGCACCTCTGCTGCGAGGACAGGCTGAGGGAGCTGGGGTTGTTCAGCCTGGAGAAGAGGAGGCTCCGGGGAGACCTAATAGCAGCCTTCCAGTACCTGAAGGG